>NW_019384431.1:579517-674521 GCF_000671375.1 Centruroides sculpturatus | reverse complement strand
ATAGACAAAAATAATATAGATATTTTACACAGAGAAAAAGATACATATAAAAGAAAATTCAAAGAAAGTATAGAAATAATCAAAAATCAAAATAGTATAAATAAAAATCCTAGCATCTCTATAAACGAAAACTGGTTAAAAATTTTATATTAATTGTATTCACTAGATCCAAACTATTATTATTGTGAGCAATGTGCTAATTAATAATAATTATCGAACTGTTAAATAAATCAACAATAACAAAAAACTGTAATGTTGTAATGAGAGTCAGATAATATGTAAATTTGTATTAACTGTTGATCATGTCTATTAACTCCATGACATTGTAAAATCATTAGTTCATATAATAATCTATGATATTAAATACTGAAATGTTAAATAAACCAATAGTCATACATTGAAAAAATAGTGTAGAAGTCAGATATGTAAATTTATATTGTAAAGTCATGTAAATTCGTATTATATTGTAAATGCGTATCAAGGAAATAAGGATTTCGTAAAACAGATTATGAGTGTAAGGCATGATCAATTGTATGCTAATTTGATAATTGTAGTCCAAAGTATGTTTAAAATCAAGGATTTTGTAGAACTGTTTTATAAGTGAAAGGTATAATCAATTGTATACAGTTTTAATAACAACCTTAATCAAGGTATGCCTTAATGGAAGATAGTTTTATAGATTCTTATGTATACTTTTGTATATATGTGTCATATACTTCCCTAATATTATAGTTATTTATGAATAAGCTGACGTTACTGGAAAATATCGCGAGTAACTGTTACTGAAACGGAAGTAAGCTGTTACTTCAGTCTATAAGACTTATATACATGGTATGTTTTAGATTTTTATGAATTCTACAAAACTTGTGTTTTTTCTATGTATGTTATATTCTTTTTTAATGTTTTAGTTGGCTGAAGAGGGCTTAAGAGCCCGAAACGTGTAAAATGTTCACACGTATCAACTAAATAAAGATGAGAAAACCCGCCAAGTGTCTTAATTTATAGCACTCTATTGTGTTAGAAGCATAAATCTTGTGTTCTATTATTTCCGAAAAGGAAAAGTGCAACAGAAACTCAAAAGAAGATATGTGCTGTATATGGGGGGATGCACTTACTGATCAAACATGCCAGAAACGGTTTTCAAAATTTAGGGCAGGAGATTTTTCTCTCATCAGGATGGCCTTCAACCATAATTGAGTCCATTGTGACTTTAATCCAAAATGATCAGCATAGAACAACACAAGAGATAGCTGACATCTTAAAAATATCTCAAACATCTGTTGTCAAACATTTGGTCAGCCTTGAATACACTTCCCATTATGATGTTTGGGTTCTCCATCAGTTAAGTGAGCAAAACCATATTGAGCATGCCTCTGTTTGTGATTTACTTTTAAAACTTAATGAAGATGATCTGTTTTTAAGTGATTAATAACTGGCAATGAAAAATGGATCATTTATAACAATATTCAATTCAAGAGATCTTGGAATAAGCCAGGTGATCCACCTGGCTTACTCCAAGATCTCTTGCATTGAATATTGTGCTGCAACCTAAAGCTGGTTTGCATCCCAGAAAAGTAGTGATTTCAGTTTGGTGGGATTGGAAAGGGATTCTTTATTATGAGCTTTTATCAACAAACAAACAATTCCAATAAATATTGTCTCCAACTGGATGAACTAAAGGCTGCAGTGCAGTGCATCAAAACCATCCGGAACTTGCAAATTGATTGAGAGTGGTATTCCATTGTAATAATGCAAGGTTGCAAATACAGGTATACCTCGCCTTACGTCAGTAATTGGTTTCAGGAGAACGACTTAAGTCGAAAAACAATGTATGTCGAATTTACTTGTCTCCGAATCTACTTGCCACTAGGCTAAACCATAAATTACCAATTCCCATTCTGTATTTTATTTATTAATGCATTTTTAATAATATATGGTTAATAAGGATCTATTTTAAGCTTACGAACAAATAAATTTTAGTTTTTAATATAGTACAGAAAAAAGTAATTTAAATTTACGAATGCATGTACTGTACTGTAAATACAGTATATACTTGTAAATGTATATATTATAATATGATTTTATGTGCTTTAAACATTTTTCTAGTGATGTTACGACTTTAATATTTGTGGCGGACAGACGTAAAGTCAAATAAAATGACTTAAACTTGATTTTTATTTTTCCATATACTTTCTTGGCAAACGACGTATAATCGGGAACGACGTAACTCGAAACGACGTAAGTCGAGGTATACCTGTATTAAACATGCACCAAAAACTTCTAGACTTTAACTGGGATATTTTGAGTCACCCTGCATACTCTCCAGATATGCTCCCTCAGATTATCATCTTTTTCATTTGTTGCAGAGTAATTTAAATGGCATAAAATTTCAATCTTTAGAAGGTATCAAAAATCACATTGAAAATTTCTTTTATCAGAAACCCACTCAATTCTACACAGATGGAATTACAAAACTATCTGCCAGATGGCATATGGTTATCAAACAGAAGGGTGAATACATTGTGGATTAAAGGTTTTTACTTATTCCAAAATAGTGTACAGTGGGTGATCAGTTAATGATCATAATCTGTTCCAAGACTTTGTTCACTATCTGAATTGTTTGTTAACTGATTATTAATTTACTATAGATTTTCGTTGGAATTTGATTAATTCATTCTGGTGACTCCTAAAAATAAAAAATATATACTTTCTTACTACGTTTATTTATATGTAATAATAAAAATACATATATACACAGTCTTGCATTTTTATTAGTCATGTTTTTTCCGTTTGTGGAGGTTAAAGAATCTGTCCAATGTCAATTGCTTTTCTCTCTTCTTCAGGATTTTTCATAATTAATTAATAGCTTTGTAATTGTAGAGATTCCTAAGCCTATTAACCACATTCTGGTTTGAATGCCATTTGGATGCCTGTTGTTTTGACATCCTCCTACTTCTTCAAAAGATCTTTAACTGCTTGAGAATTCTTGATATATCTTTCATAGCTAAGATTCTGCTTACTGTAGACATGTTCAAGTCATAGTGTCTAGCAACATCAGACATCTACCTGCTCTCTCTCTACCTTGGCTATTATCTCTAGCTTGGTTTCTATGAAGAGCCTGGTTCTTGACACTCTGCTTTTTTAGGCTGCATAACATTATCGGTTTCTTTTTTGAATAAAAAGTTCAGAAAAGCACTTAGAAAAATTCAGAGAACAAACAACTAGCGCATAAAAAGTTATTTAAATGCAACCTGGATGAAATTCGAAATTAAAACGTTAACAAATATCCAATGGAAAAGTTAAACTCTCACCTTTCATAAATAAAAACTGATGCAAAACTTAATGAGTATCCGTGTAGATTATAAAAAATTATTTGTCAGAGAGGTAAACAAAAAGCTGAATTACAAGGGAGAGTTTCAAAATTCGGAGGAATACTATCTGATCAGTATCATGTTGAGCATCGATGTCGACGTCTTCAGAGCTCTGAAAAGTTTTGAATTGTCACCTGGAGACAAGAGAAGACCAATCGGTATTCACTATTTTACGTCGTTTCTTTTTCTGTTTGTTCTGTGAAGTGTTCATTGTCTGAACATAAAAATCTTTTGCAAAAGTGTTTGTTATCCAATTTGTTCGCAGTCCAAACTGTTCGTTAACCAATCACCCACTGTATTTTATTTCTTTCTATAAACCAAACAAACATTTGGTTCAACCCAATACAACTAATCAAATTTATTTATTATACACATCACAAAACAGAAGTTTCTTGTTTCTGACAATTTGGCCCAAGTTTTATTCAACTCAAGTGCATCTTTAGCATTAATCCTAATAACATGTTTAGGCAATATGTAAATATCTGCTCTAGCAATCTGATGGAGTAACCTCTCAATTCAATAATAATGAGTATTCCAATATACTTTTACTCCTTGTTCTAAAGAACAGTGAAGTATTTGCAAAATTATTGTTTTTACTAATAGAGATAACTAGGATTGTAAAAGAGCATTTTAAAGAACAAATTGTAGAACCAATGTAGCATAAATTCTCATACTTTTGGTAAATTTTATCATATACTCCCTGGCTTTATCCAAATCTTTCATCCTTTCCTTATCTGATCTTAGACATTTTCCATCTGTTATGTGAATGCAAACACAAAGTTTAATCCTCTCCTTGCTTTTGTGTGGATCAATAACTAATGTCAAATATTTGCCAGTAACACCAAATCTTTCTACTCTAGTGGAAGTGCTGCCAAGTGTGGTATTATTAAAATGTGAAGTAATCAATTTCAATGATCATATCCATGGGCAGCAGTGATATCTAATAATAAATTCTTGTTTCATATGTACTATCAAGAAAGAATGGATGATGGCCTTATAATCAGAGAGTAGAAGGCAGCTAATTTATGTGCCATTGTGAACACCAGTTTATATATGCATCTACAGCTGTATGTTTGTGAAAAACTTTGATGCAATACCTTGTGATTTGAAGATTGTTAAATTCAGATAATTAATAATAAACTTGCTAATTTGGTCAATGTTAAGCTTGACACTAGTAGAATTATTAATTATCTTTCAGAAAGTATCATATTTGATATCAACAATCTGGAATTTTTATCGGGCTATGTATTAAGGCTAATTAATAATCTGAAACAAAGTAATTTGGCTAGAGGTAGGTAATTTAGTTGCCTTATGAAAAATTTAATAATTATGAATATATTTGTTTTAAATTTTAATTTAGAATACTCTGGAAGAAAAGAATTGGTCCAGAGTAGGACTCGAACCTGTAACTCCTGTTTATGCAGTTGTGTTGCCACTTATGCCTATCTGAATCTCCAAGCTCCTTCCGGAGCTATTAATTTACCTAATATTGTTAATTCTATCATGAGATTAATAATTCAAAACATTATTCATTCATTACTCTTAATATAGCTTGATAAAATCCTACAGATTGTTTGGTATTACAGTAAAATCTCGATTTAACAAACAGAATTTCTGGTCCATATGTCGTATGCGAAAACTAACACACTTTTATTTTTAAAATGTTTTTTATATATAATTAAATTAACAAGTAATTATTTTTTCAAATCCAAGAGTCACCACTCTTAACTTTACACCACTACAGGAGTGTCTCAATATATCATCTGAAGATGATTAAATTTTGACTAAATAGGAATTTTTTTTGTATACATGTTTTCTTTTTAAGAACATGATTTATTTATTTTTTTGTTTTTGTTAAATACAATTAGTGTATTTAACTAAAAATGTTTGTTTGTTTGTTTATTTCAGTTCAGATTGTATACTTGTTTATTAGACTCAGAACTATGGAGAGTAAATAAGCAATAATACATATAAAAAGTTTTCTGTGAAAATAAACTTCTTATACATATGTTTGTGTAGTTAAAATTAAGTAGCTACACAAGTAGAAACAGATAACAAATTAATTTGTTTAACACAATCTGGAAAACTTGTTTAATTATATATAATGGACTTTTGGCTTTTATAGACACCCCTTGCCCAAAATTAGTCCATTAAATTGAAGTTTTACTGTACTAATGTGACAAGTTATATATGTTTTTATATGAGAAGGTAATTAATTTATGTCACTCATTTTATGGAAGGATAAGTGTCATCATATGTCTGCTTGGTAATTTTGTATTATCTTTATATATTTAGCAATAACCAGATCCACTACCTATTTAAGTATAATTTTAAGTAGGTATCCTGAAATTGGAGAGCCATTGGATTGATTATAAAAGTTTTGATCCAGTATAAAATAGAAGTTTGATAAAATTGCCTAAATAATTTGATACTCTCTTAAATAATTTAAGCCTGTCAAATTGCTAGCCAGTATTATATTCCATTCTATTAGAATAGAAGCAACCAGACTGATGTAGTCAAAAACCAATCAAAATATTGTTTTTACCCAACTCACTTTCAGATGGGGTTTTAATGACATCTAAAAAATTGTTGATTGACTATGAAGATTTAAATTGTATAGTTGTTAGAGGTTTATGTAAGGATCTTTCTAATGTGACATTTGGCACAAAATTCCTCCAGTACAGGTCAGTGATTACCTCAATTTGCAAGTCTTAACCATCCCAAATAAGCTTTGATGCAATTGCCTTTCAAGATGATTTATGAGATAAAAATAGGAGGAGTTTGTCTTGATAATTTTCTCCATTTTCATTCATAATTTATTAGTTAGATCAGTGTGCAGGCATTTAGTTAGTCTGTTATATGTATTGTATTTTGTGTAAGTTGAATGTTCTGATAAAAACTGGTGAGTGCATGAGAATTTCAGTGTTGTCAGCACTTGTGTCAAATATTTTGTCTTGCAAATGGGAAAGAGAGAAAAGAAAACAACTCATATTTAATTCTCGGTATCATACGGTGTGATTCCTATCTCATTATATTATTATTGAGCAGTAGCCATTATGAAATATGTATTTTAATAGAAAATAAATTGGGAATTATGGTTCTTACAATCTTTATATTTAGTAATTATTATTGAAATAAGATATACTGAAATTCTAAAGTTTTATCAATATCTTATTTTACATTTTCTATTAATGAAAATCAGTTGTAGCTTAAGTAAATAATTTCTTTCAGGAAACTTTTTGTCAGAAAAATGATGCTTCCCTTTTTATGTTCGGATCTCATAATAAGAAGCGGCCAAATAATTTAATAATTGGCAGAATGTATGATTTTCATCTGCTTGACATGTTTGAACTGGGCGTAGAAAAGTTTAAATCACTTGAAGACTTTAAGGTACTTTTATATGGTTGTATTGTTGTTATTTATATAATAAATAAAATAAAATTTTATTTTCAAAGGTGCCAAAAATTTCTTGCAGTACAAAACCACTTTTATTATTTGTGGGAGAATTATTTGAAGACCCCATTTATCAGAGACTTAAAAATCTATTAATAGGTCGGTAACATCCAAAAGTTTAAATGACGATAATCAAACAAAACATATTTAATTTAGCATTTTTGTTTATCAGATTTTTTTCGAGGACCAGAGATTTCGATGATAAGGCTCCAAGGTCTAGAACACGTCATTATGATTACGGCAGATGATGGAAAATTGTATTTTAGAAGTTACAGGTGAGTTTTCTTTATTTCATTTCGAATGTCTATAGCTATAGCTATAGTTGTAAATTTTTAAATTTTCTTAGAATTGTGATGAAGAAATCTGGGATGAAAACTCCTTATATAGAATTAATAGAGATTGGACCATCTCTAGATATGGTGTTGAGAAGGAATAAAATGGCTTCAGATGATTTTTTCAAACTAGCAAGGAAACAGCCAAAAGTATTAAAGGTATTGCAATGTAGTTTCATCATTATTATCAAAATGATATTTGGGATAACATATAATAGCTAAAAGTATAATATATTTGCCTATAATTAAAAGTTACTAAGATAAAAAATATTTCTATACTAGCTGTTACCCACAGATTCACTCACACAGATTTTGCAAGCAAACCCTATTTACATTCAATATTTCAACAACCATAGTAATTGTTATTTAACACCTACCACTGAGAATGATGAGAATTGCTGAGAATCAAACGAACTGTTTTTAATTTGATAAATGTTCTGGAACGTTCGCAATTGTTCTATAATCGAATCAATATGCAAAAAAGAAATTCAAATTTAAAACAGTTCGAACATTTGGTTAAAAAATCGAAATATATAAAAAATATTTGTAACAATGTTTGAAATGTTATCAATTTATACCCCTAAGTACTCAATGAAGACTAAATGTAATTAAAAACAAAAAAAATTGCATCTAAAATAGTACAGTAGAAGTTGTTTTTCAGGTTAAGCCTTAATGCTCTCCTTCTCCCCGTGGGGAAATTTCGAAAAATCCCTTCTTAGTGTGCGTTTTCATGACGTACCCTAACTGTGTACCAAATTTCACCTCTAGGTTCTGGAACTTTCTAGAAAAAACTGCAACATTCTCATTGAAGCATCACATATTTTCAAACCCCATATCTCTCACACCCTTATAGCTATCGAGATGCAACCACCATAGTGCAGGATGGGAGACTCGGGGCTACTACCACACACAAACACCATTCGTGTGCAATGTGTAGTTTTGGCTGCAGAGTGAAATATAGGCACAAGCATGTCCATTTTTATATACAGGGTGTCCCAACGAAAATGAAACAGCAGAGATATCGCGTTCGTCCAAGCAAATCGCTCGATTTTATTCTCAAGGGGGACATTTTCTGCAATGAAGTTTTTGCGATTCTGAATACAACAGACAATAAAAAATGAATAAGTTTTTAAAAATTTTGTTAACTAAACAAACATTTATTTCTCAGCGTATATCGCTTAACTAATGAGCGGTCGAGTCTTCAGATGTTGTCCGAGTAGCGTTCCTATGGCGACCAACATCGTCTGTCGAACGACTAAAAGTGCTGGAAAACGAATGTGCCAGACGATTTTTATCCCGACAAAACAAATAGTGATTCAATTCGAATTTAAGATTATTATGTGGTCAAGCTTAATGTGAACACTACAAAATACTGTATTATAACATTTGGAAACAGATAACACATTATCAACCTTAATTTTATGATCAACTTATTTTTCCTTGCATATGCGGTCTAGCTTAAAAGGTTTTTTTTATGTTTTTTAATAGTTTGTGTTACTTTATTTGAAATAAATGTTTGTTTAGTTAATAAAAAATGAATAAGTTTTTAAAAATTTTGTTGTCTGTTGTATTCAGAATCACAAAAACTTCATTGCAGAAAATGTCCCCCTTGAGAATAAAATCGACCTGTCCGAGCGATTTGCTTGGACGAGCGCGATATCTCTGCCGTTTCTTTTCGTTGGGACACCCTGTATATAGATATAATCTTAGTTTTGTTTTATAATAGGATTCTGTCTCTCGTCGATTATTAATGTGTATAAATTTAAACATTTTAAGTGCCTCATTTTTAAAATTAAGTGAATGCTCATATGCTATGGCATTCTGCAAGGTATTTCCAAGGTATTTCCCTCATCCATTTTAACCCTTGATTCTCAGTTTGTGCTAATCAGTAAGGCTGATGCAGCTTTATTATATCGAATAAAATTCATACATTGATCATTATTCTTTGAAGTGTTTTTAGCTTTTTTATATGTAAGGATTCATTCTCTGGCCACCATCTGTAATCAAGCATTGGTGATAACTTGAAATATAATCAAATGAATCTTTTAGGGAATATTTCATCATAAACAGATGTCAAAACTAAGCAGTAATATAAAAGATTCTTGCAAAAATCTTGTTACATTTATTTCCATTATTCTGTGATTTTTGAAGAATTAAATGAGTACTCAAACTGCCTTATTCATACCCTTTGTAGTTTTGGCTAGACTTCAACTGTTAAAGGAATGAAGAGAGGGGAAGTGACATTTACAATTTATTTTAATTATTTCATCCACAGGGATTTAAAAATATCATTCTTTATAATTTATGAAAGTGAATTAACTTACTCAATCAAATTATATAAAGTTTTATTTGCATATGATACTGCCATCAACTAAAAATATGCCATCTTGAAACAAAACTAATTATTCACCATATATTTGGCAGAGTTAGATGTGAAACTTTTTATAATTGCTTTTAACAAGGTATATTGGTAAAAAATATTTCACAAGTTAATCTTGGTTATAAATATGAACTGAAATGCCAAATTTTTACATTTAACATTGAATATCATGAATGAAGTACTATATTCAATTTCATTATTTTTATTTTCTTTTAGCCAAAAAAGGTAAAGAATATAAAGAAGAATGTATTTGGTTCCAAACTTGGACGAATCCACATGAAACGACAAAATTTCAAACAGTTAAATACTCGAAAGATGAAAGGACTGAAGAAGAATTTTCCTTCTGGCAGCAAGCGTAAAGGACGTGCAAATTCTGGTCCTCCAGCTAAAAAAGCTAAAGCATAAATAAATTGAGGCACAAAAATATGTGAAATTTTTTTTTATTCACACATTCATGCAAATTTTATACACAGCCATCAATCAAATTTCATAAAACATTTCTTTGTAAGTAAGCCCAATATTACCAGAAACATTACTTCCTTATCTGCGTGAAGTCGTCGTCATCCACGTTAATCACAAGGGGGAAACATTCCTCTAAAATTTAACATGATCTACCATTGTACATACATGATTTATATTATCATATGAATGTGGTTAACAGCCCTTCAATGTTATTTTTTTACTGCTGCTTTTTTGAAACAGCTGTGCTACTTTGAATAACTAGTATCTTTTTTACTCAAGCTGTTAAAATCCACATTCATAAAGTTGGTGCTCTGAGACAGATTTGCAAGGCAATCGAATTGCTAACATTTAAAAAATAAAATGTACAAAAACTTTAATGCAGACGGGATTTGTACGTTGGTGCGTGACTTAGATCTATGCATCTAATGCTCTGTACAATTTTTACGATTTTTGGCCTAGTGTAAGCCGATGACAAAACATTTTAATGAAAAAATTTTACAATTTGAAAAAAATGTACATTAGTGTTTTATTATTTTTTTATTATGGTATCACAGAAGACAAATGGAAATTCAGAAATTAAAATATAAATACTCTTAAAAATATATTTTATCGTCACAATTGACAATACAGGAATAATTTTCTTATGTAACTGTTTCCTTTAAAATTATAAATTAAAATTAAGGAATTGTCCAAGTAGCACAGATGTTCCAAATCCAATGGCTTAATGTTATAACATTCACCATGGCAGTATCTATATATATGTACATGTTTAGTTTTAATCGAAAAGTCCGTTCTAACTTGTTCGGCACTGACTTATACTGGTTTCTCTTCCTTCTCCTTCCACGTCGTCTGCATCTATAACACCCGGTATACGATAACCCATGTTCATTAACATTACTTCCAATGGATCAGCATTCATCCTCCGCTGATTTGCCACTGCTGCATCCTCAGAATCTATTACTTCTCTATCTTCCTTGCTACCATCCTAGAGAAGTTGTATTACAATTATTATATTTTATGCATTAAGCTAAGGAAAGAAGAATTAAGTCTCTGGCAAGATTTTACTTCTATTTCTTTTTAAGACTATCATTTTTTTCCTGTGTTGCATGATATTTTCTTAAAAAAGTAAAGAGAAATCAATTTGACAATGGCTATGAATTTAATCATTAGTTTTGATATGATTATAGTAGACCCCCTATAAAACAGGTTCCTATAATTACGATTCCTATAAGACAGCGAAAAAATTGCGATGGTATCCGTAAAAAACGGTAAAAAACTCCTATCATTACGTAAAACGTCATCGAGCAGTCGAACTACTTTCCGCGCCGTCAAGCGCCACACTATGGAGAGATTACTATCGTCTGTACAGTATTATATATAAATTAGGTATTGTATATATAATTATGTATTTACAAACATTCCAGACTAATATTCTACAATCTATATCTGAATTGGAATTTCTTGGTAGTAATCATTCCAAATATATTAGTTTAAATTACTTTGATATGAATCATAATTAGAGAGGAAAAAAACACTGAAAATATTTTTTAGTGTTTAATTTATTGTATTGATGCATGTAAGGATGATAATGACTAACTAATGTTAATTTTTGTAAACTTTTCTCATGAAAATTTTTTTTCTACAAGTTCATATATTACACAGGTTTCAGAATGCTTCTGTACCAATATTACTATATTATTTTTAAGTAAACCATTAAACCAAAGATAAAATTAATTTTATTAAAATTACACTCTTTGCAATCATTTATGTGATTAGTCATAATTAGTCTTGGAAAATGTGTTAAAAGCACAGTTTCAAACACTGATTTCAAATTCTTTGAAGTTTCCAAAATTTTTCTTCAAATTATAGTGTAAAAACTTGCCAAAGACAATATTAACATACTTTTATGTTGCAAAGTTTCAAAAATATGCATGCATTCTTACTTCTGGTTTTGGACTCCATAACCTGACTACAGGATCAATACCACTAGTTGCTAGTAAACAACTACTTGGATGAGGTTGTAGGCAATTAACAATAGAGTCATCTCCTCTCAGCACCCTCACAATATTTGTGGTTTCTCTGTCCCACATAAAGAAAGAACCATCATCCGAACCAGCAACAATATATTGCCCACAACTAAAAAAATTTTTATGTTGAAAATATCTTTTAACAGTACAAAATAAAATTGAAATAACATTATACCTTCCAAAGAAATTGGCTTCCTTGATATCAGTTGTGGTATTACAATGACCACAAAAGCGTGTTTCATAATCATAAGCTAGTGACCTCCAAATCTTTTCCTGTTCTGAAACTGAAGGTTTTCTATGACGTGTATTAGAATTGTTATTGCTACAATTGCTACCCGACCCCTGAGAATCAGATGATCTTGTACTATTAGTTTCGTCTAAATATTTGAAAAACAAAAATTATAAAGAGCTTCATAATGGTAAAAAAATAAAACAAAAAGAATGCAAGAGTTTACCAGTTTCTGTGGAATAAATGGCAGCTTTAATATCTCTATCCAATGCTTCACAAGCATGGGTTTGAGCATGATCTGGAAATTTTGCTTTGAATGTCTAACAAAAATATAGAAAATAAATAAATATGTACTAATTTTTACAAAATATAGAATCTGCTTATTGTAATCACACAATGTTATCAATTATGCAAAATTGAAAAATGTTAAACAACTCATGTTTTGAGATCTGCTAAGTTTTATAAGAGTACTTTAATGATAATAGGACAAAAAGACAGCTTAAAATATGTCTTTCAACATCAATATATGTTTATGCACAATGGTTGCCAGTTATTGTTATCAGTTTTAATGATTATTATTTAACATGTAAAGTATTAATTATTTGCTCAATGTCGTAGTTTAAAGTTGTTGACATTTTAGCTTCAACTTATTATTAACAACTAGTAATTCATCCAACTATTATATACTAACTAATTAAACAATTTATAACTTGAAACATTATTATTTTAACATGGCTATTTAATACCAGAGTCAATAAAATCATTTCTGTTAATTGTAGTCTTACTCTGTTTCATACTATTACATCATCATCATCAGTATAGGTGAATCTCAAAGTAATTACAATAAGTAGATTCTATTGTAATTTAGTAAAAAATTAATATACCTGCAAACAATCTAATGCTTCTTTTGTCCAATGTAACTCATATAAACATCTTGCTAATCGAAAATGTGCTTTAAAATAATCACCATCTATTCGTAATGCCACATGACAATCTCTTAATGCTGCATAGAGATCCCCATCCCTGAAAAATAATTTGTTATATAAGATCAGTTTGATTGAAATGACAACATATCTTAGTTTAATACACTTACCATCCTCTCTTCATGAATGCAGCTGCACGATTTCCATACAGAGCTGCAGCAGATGGACATAAAACAATTGCCTGATTGTAAAGATCAATTGCTACTGTAAACTGCTGTTTTTCAAACTTTTCATTAGCTCTTGCTTTTATTAATTCTACTGTGGGTGGTAATGATTTGCAGGCAAATCTAAATTTACATTATTTTATATATTTTTTAAGAGAAACAGACTATTACTTAGACAAAAAATTAAATTTGGCATTTACCCTCGTTTACTTTTCCCAACATTCCACGAATTGGAATTAAATATCTCTGTAGGTAATATCCTGGCAGTTGTCGCTGTTACACCATTTGTCATCATACCATTAGTTGTACCATTTTTATGAGTACTATATCCATTTGTTGGATTACAGGTATCTGCAGTTCAAGTATGAAGTAATAAATTGCTTTTATATGAAATGTTTGTATGGTTAATATAAGAGACAATACCTTTACACAATCCATTTGCTGATAGAGGAACACCCTGTAAATCATAAATTTTGGGTAAGGAAGGCTTTACAATGCTGAAAAGATAGATTTGTTCTCCTCCTAAATTGGCTAATAATTCACTTCCATTGGGACTAAACGTGAGATACGTTGATGCTAAAGTTCTATATCGTTTCCTGTAATCTGGCTGTTTTAAAGGCAAGTGGCCTGTAATAAAAAGTTATTTGTATATTTTTCAGCTTGATTATGAAAAATTTATGCATTGAATAATACAATTTATACATATGCTTCTGACACAATATAGTGCTATAAATTAAGACACTTGGCGGATTTTCTCATCTTTATTTAGTTGATTATTTAGTTATTTAGTCAACTAAATAAAGATGAGAAAATCCGCCAAGTGTCTTAATTTATAGCACTATATTGTGTCAGAAGCATAAACAAATAGCAAAGCACGGTTTCATATCATCACAATTTATACAATCTTAACAGATTCACTCATTTTAAAATGCAATCAGTTTTAATAAAACCTAGATACAAGAGTAATGTATCTATAGATCTCAACAATAAAATTTTGTTATTTTTTAGAAAAAAAATCTTCAGAAATATCAAAAATTGGAGTTTTTCAAAATTACTGAATGATATTTGAGAATCCACTAATAAAATCAAATATTCAAAGTCATCAAAGTGTATTTTTATAGAAATTAATTCAAACAATAAACTAAATTCTTGCATATGTTACCGCTAAAGCTCGAAAATCGTTAATGTGTACATTACTTAGGTAATTTGAGAAATACAGTAGACCCCCCTATAACGCTTAGATACGTTCCACGCTAAGCGAATGTTACGTTATATGAATGATTAAATACATGAGCCAATCGCAGCCCGATAGGCACTTGGTAAAGTGGAAATAAGATCTTTGCTGAAACAACAGCAACGTTTCTGTACGCTTAAATTAACATAATGTTCTTTATTTAATTTTCGATATCTAAAGAATCAAGTTAATACAATCAAACAATCAACAAATTAGTTGATAGAATCAATCATCAACAAATTAAAAAACATACAAAAAATCAAACGATTTAAAATATTAATACAATTAGGGAAATTATTATATAGATAACCACCTATGGAATTTCGGGACTTTGAGTATCTATCTGAACTGAGGGGACCGAGACGACTTCAACGATACCCTACTTTTGGACCGGAGACGAAAAATAATAAAGTTATCATACTTTTTCTGGTGATCGCATGATATAATTGTGCAGTTAATGTTACCTATGGTGAGTAAAATGGCGGCTCGTCTCTGATTCCAGCAAACAGAAGAAAGGAAACAGTGGGGACGCACGTTCTAACCTAACCTAACCTATTCTAATAAATTACCATAATTATTACCAACCAAATTATTAGAATAGGTTAGGTTAGGTTTGAACGTGCGTCCCCACTGTTTCCTTTCTTCTCTTTGCTGGAATCAGAGACGAGCCGCCATTTTACTCACCATAGGTAACATTATCCAATTGTGCTTACTTATTAGTGCAGTCTAAAGATTGGTGACACTTTGAATTTCATAGCAATTGGTTTCTACAACAAGTACAGTACACCTACTTGTGGCAAAGAACTTATTTTCACTTTACCGAGTGCCTAGTAGGTAATGTGCGGATTACCTAGATACTCTGAACATTATCTAGGTAATTTGAGAAATGGAACAATTTTCACAACTTTCACAAATCACCCTAGTTAATCTGCAGATTAGCTAGGTAATCTGCAGATTAACGACTTTCGAGCTTTAGCAGTAACACATATAAGATTACTGTTTATAGTAAACAATAAATAAAAGGAAAACTTTATTTGTATTTATGTATGTATATTTGTGACAGCATCCTATTTGTGTAAAGCCTTTGTACACACATTTATGTTTGGATTGAAACTGTTGTTGAATTTTGTCTTCTCCAAGTTTTTGTAGTAAATTTATCTTTTTATTTATACACTTTTCTACAAACTCATTTCATTGAATTTTATAGAAAAATTTGCAATCTACAAATTTCTTTTGATTAATCATAAGTTTATTTTAGTAAATGAAACTGTGATGTCACAGCCTATAGACTGATATGCCACCAAAAAACACAACACATTTAATTTCATATTTGGTCACTTCCATTTAGAAACTGTAACAATTTGATTATTAAGAATATGTGATCTAAATAATGATGTACAACTAGCTAAGATCAGCTTTGATGTTACCATTTACTTGTTGTTTTACCCAAATACTGGTAATTTAGTTTACTGCTTTCAATGTAAAAAGCCAATAATGCATAAATATTTTGAAAGTATTTAAAGATTATTATCATCATTTTCCATCCGTTCTCAATGTTGCTTTGAAATATAATTGTTCTCTCTTGAAATATTAGCAGGTATGTGGCTCAATCACATTGCTAATACATATACATGATATAAAAGGAATTTAATTCAGATTGTATTTCAAATGTGAATTGTTTTACTTTTGTTACAGTTAAATAATTATAAGAATCTTTAGAATTTACATGAATCAATATGTGGAATCATCTCCATAAATTATGTAATGCTATTTTTATACTTTTCAACTACAATCCCTGTAATGCTCCATAACATGTCACACATACTCATCATCAAAATTATGTAATGTGTATTCTTAACTGTATTTAATACACAGCATGTGGTACTGATGTTACATCATTTTATTTTGTACAAAGCAGTGGAATAAACAGTAGGATTCACTAAGCAATTCTTTGGAAACAGTAATGAATCATTCTGTTACCAAGGGTTGAGATTCCTAGCATTACATAACAATTCTGTAACCATCCCTACTCCCTTGTAATGCAATCCATTGCATTGATAATTTACATATCAACCCACTCATATCTGTATAATTTACAGACAGATATGTTTATAAAACAAATCAGTGTAAAGATATGTAAATAAAAATTTATTTCATTAAGAGAAGATCAAAAGAAAAAATAATGAAATTTGTTGACACTGTAATAGAAGCAAGTATTTAATATATATAGTCACCAAGTAACAAGAGTACATCGTCGCTTTCAAACCTATTTGATGTTTTCTTAAGAAGACTCAAGCACTGCTCTGTACATAAACTAATAAAATATAAAAAGTTAATGTAAATAATAAATCCAGCTATTAGTCAAGAAAGAATTAGAAAGTTAATATTAGTACTTATAAAAGTATTATTGTTTATTGCAAGTGTAGCAGATAACTAAGGCTGTGCTAAGCCAAGATTTTGATATCGATATTTTGGTTTAGAACAGCCCTAGTTATTTCCATAGGTTATCACTAAATCAACTGGCTTTGAGAAGCAATGATGCAGTGGTATTGATGTGACTGCTGATGGGCAGAAATTGTCATCATATGTGATTTTTAAAGGAAAGATCATGCATAAAGGTTTTAAATGTACCTGGTATTCAATTTCAAGTACAAAAACAGGGATAGATGGATGAGGAATTAATGAAAGATTGAGTTGCAGAAGGAAGTCTGGTGCTCTACTTTGCCAAGTCTTTGCTTGTAATTGATAGTTTCTGGGGCCATCTAAGTGAGGAAGTGAAGAAGATGGTCCAAAAAGGATGAGCACACATGGCTGCAATTCCTGCAAACTTCAGTCTTGCAACCACTTGATATCTTACTTAATAAACCATTCACAAATGGAATTCAAAGGTTTTATGCAAAGTGATGGCTGGAGGTAACCACAACTTGATGCCTAGCAATTGGGCAATACAATGGTTAAGTCAGGGAAAGATGTGAGAGTGAATCATGGACATATGGAAATAAATTTCACCAACAATAATTGAGAAGCATTCAGAAAACCAGGGTTTCCAACACTGTAGATGGTTCTGAAGATAATTTAATCTGACAGTATGCTGAAAGTGATGATGATGAATCTGCAATGTTGGGCAGTGATAGAAATGCATCAGACCAAGAGAACTGTTAAATTAGTAATTTATTAATATTTTAAATTAATATAATGAACAGCAGAGTTAATTATCCCATTTAATGGTCATTTCTTTTATTTATTTTTAGAATATGAACACCTAACAAAAATGGATTTGCATACTGTCTGAACAATTTGAAATTTTTCACATAAGCATCTAAATTTTTTACAATATTAAATTTGTCTTATAAAATCATGACTTCTGTTAACTCTAAGCTCTAAAAAAATTTTTTTTTTTGTGTACCTGGAGACAAAATTGTATTTATCCCTTAGGCTAGGAAGGAAATTTATATAACAAAACCAGTCAAATAACTTTTCCTTTGTCCAATTTTGTCTCTAATGGATTAAGGCAAATTTGTCCGAACTCGTGTTTATAGTTAATCAAGATATCCTGCAAGAGTAAATATTTTTTGCAACTCAATTTTTGATTAAAAAATGGCAAAAAAATAGCACAGAAATTATATATAGGAAGTAAAAACAAAGAACATATAATAAAAATAAAACCTTGCTTTAATATTGTTATTGAAAGACACCGCTGTTCACAAAAATAATTTTCTTTCTTCAATATATCAGTGGTATATATCCAGGATTTTAAGAATATGGATGTTGCTCAAGACAGATTTAGGGGGACCAAGGCAAGTTTTATTGTTTTCAGAGAATGTTGCTCAATTACTTTAGTTACCTAATGTCACCTAATTGAAGTCATGCAACATGTGTTGTTATATTTATTTATTTTATGTTATTTTAAAGTAACAAAATTGAATGCTTTGGTATCAATGGGATACTGCAGCATCATAACCACTCCCTTGGATATGCCCCTGCAATATATAGACAGAATCCTAAATATCTTTCTCATTTCAAAAATTTTTTTATTGGTAAGAAAGTTCTTTTATGACAAAAAATTAGTTTTATGAACTTTCAATACATACTATAAAGAATAGCTTTGAAATATTGACAATTCTAAAAATTAGAAATTATAGGACATATAATTTTTTTTAATTTTAAGCATTTATAAAAATTTTGATACATTTTAGAGATACTATGACATTGATCATCTCTTGGCATTTATATAATTACTAGCAGATAAACCCGGCGTTGCTCGGGCAAAAAGTAATGATAGCAAAGATTAAGATTATTACATTAAAGCCAATCTTACCCGTTTTCACAGAATGCAAGAATTAGATACCCCTGTTTCCAGACTAATTAGAAAATTTTTAGGTAGGTCTAAAAATATGTTCAATTTCTTGCAATAATCTCTTGTTCTCCATTGTTAACACTTCCATCATTGAAGCCTTAATCCTGTCCCTCTCCCTCCGGGGGGGGGGGGATTTCAAAAACTCCCTTCTTAGTGTACATTCTCGTGACATACCTTAACTGTGTACCAAACTTCAACTTTCGACTCTTAACTGTTTGGGCTCTGTGCTGATTATTATTATTATCAACCCGTCTCAATTATATATATAGATTCTTAAAATGCTAATTTTTATATAACATAAAACTTTGTAAATTTTTAAAATTTACAAAATGAAGGTGTACAAATACTAGAACTTTTAAAATTATTTTATCACTGACTATTAAGAAGCATGGTTTCCAAAACATAATTAACTAACTACATGTATACATATAAATTTCATTATCAATAGTAAAATAAAACAAAAAATGAATTTTCAATTCTAATTTTCTTTTTTACCTGCTACAAAATAAGTGACACAGCCTACTGGAAGATTGTCTTCTTCAGAATCTGACATAGGTAAATAAGAGTGACGTTCCCATAATGATCTTGGTATATGTTCATTGGAATACTAAATGATGTATTACATAAATTTAATACTTAAAAATGTTATATCTTAGATCAAAACACGTACATACTTTTATAGTTGTTGTTGATATCATACGTCTGTCATATAACCTTACATAAGGATCATTTGCTCCCACTGCAAGGAGTTCTGGTCTAAATGGATTTATTGCTAGACACTTAGCTTCGGCACTTTTACCTAAATGGTTTATCAGATTAATCAATACATTGTTACACACATTAGAACACTGATGAGGTGCCCTTAAGTCAAATTGCCTAAAATAATTTTAATAAATATAATGTTAAATATTAATTTATATTTTGTATAATATTAATTGTTTTTTACAATGTTTTCTTACATTACAATTCCATCTTCAGCAGCACTCCAAAACATAAATGGTACATTAGGAGCTACAGCTATCCTTTTAACACGTCCAGCATGACAACTACAAGCCATTGTAGTTTCTTTAGCATTTGCATCATGCACTCTTATTTTATAATCTGCTGCTCCACTTACTATCATATTATCATTAGAGTTTGGAAGGAACTAATTTCAATAAAATAAATGAATGAAATTATAAAAAATGTTTAATATTTTTAATGACAGATTACTCACTTTAACAGAAAATATATTTCCATGATGACCACTCTGAATAGAATGTAACTTTTTATGTCTAAAAGGGTCCCATAATATAATGTGAACATCATCTGAACCACTTGCTAACAGACTGAAAATAAGTAAATAAATAAATATATTTTTCAAAATAAAAAAAAATAATCCTATTAAAAATAAATACATACTCTCCTTTTTCATTCCATTCTAAGCAATTAACACAGCCAGCATGACCCTAAAAGCATTGTAATTTTAAATAATAATATTAATCATCCTACTGAAAAATAAAATAAGTTACCTCCAATTCTGCTTCTAAACCAAGACGAGAAATTAAATTTGGAGTGACATGGAGCTTTCGTTGGAAGCGACGCTGACACTTATCCTAAAATAATTCTATATTTAATATCATATTTATAAAGCTACAAAACTGATGATGAACATTTGACATTTTAGGTCATTTGATTTTTTAAAACAAAATTATTAAAAAGTCATGTCTATAAATTTACAGTAAATTTAAACATTTGAACACATCCTAAAATTATTTAATCTTAGCTCAATAAATCATCAAAACATTCATAATTTAAAAAAATTATTTTTATTATTATTTTATTATACCAGTACTGTAAACTATAATAACAAAAATATTTCTCTTTAATACTAATAAAATTTATTTTGAACTGATATAATACTTACATTTTCTTCTCTCTGAAGAAGGCGATGAGTGACATTCCTAGTTTCCATTTTCATTATATTATTTTAAAATATTTAAAGTTCCCATATTACCTAAAAACATAAAATAATCTAAATTAATTAGCAAGATTAATACACAATTTTTTATATTAAACACTTTTGTATCCACAAGAGTTAAGTTCCTTTGAAATCTCACAGATAACAAATATAAAGGACTATGGGAAAATTGAGTAATGTTCCTGTGGGTGAACCAATGTACTGTACAATATCTAAACCATGCTGCTGTCTCAGGAATATTTAGACTTTTGTAAATGATTCAAAAAGTAAATAACACCTAAATGTTTATTTTATTCCTATGCTTAATTATATTAAAAACATTAGTCTTACATTTTAAGATGATTGAGGAAGATCAACGACAATTTGGAAAAACTGAGTTAATGTTGCTTGATATACAAAATTATTCATGTCCTTTAAGATTTCAGCATACAGAAGCCAGGCTGCTTCTAAAGATCACTTAAATTTAAGGATGCACTCAGGAATTAAGTATGATTCTTACAACTCCTTGCACAAGCTATCAACAGTGCTGTATATTTTTGAAAGCTTGGAAGTTGTCAATGGCAGCTTTTGCATTTATTCCTTTTCATCATCTTTCTCTTTGCTATGGTGGAAATTTTCTGTATCATCATGTCCACATAGTTCATCTATAGTTCTCTGATTTAGTATGCACTCAACATCTTCTGCACAGTGACTTTAGTTCAGTAGTACAATACAAGTATTGTAATTATTGTACTTTGCTTGATTGTCAAAAAATATAAAAATTAGAGGTAACAGAGTACATTTTTTACAAGTACTGTATTTATAATTGAAATACTATAAAAGCAATTTGCAGATAAACAAATGTTTCATGAATGATCTGTGGTTGATCACAATTTTTCAGTTGTGGTTAAGCAAAAGCACAAATATCAAACATACAAATACTGAGATTACTTATATATATAAAAACATATGTAAGAAATAATTCAAAGTAAACTTTCATATAATAGCTATAACTAAATTGTCACAAACTATTTTTATTACATTAATAAGCTAAGCAGTCAAAAAATTTTAATAAAATTAATTTTCTATAAAATAAATGTGTACATAGTAGATGCTTTTATTCTGCAATTCTAAATATCAAATAGCATATTTAGTTTGAATAATATGACATCTTGACAATAAACCAATAAAAAGCAACCAATAAACTTAAATAAGATTTCTTACTTGTTAGTGTTAATTTCACATTTCCAGAAGTAAGACACTTCTAATGTTCTTACATTAAAAAACAATAATTTATTTTTGAATTTATAATTTATTTTTAAATATTTTTATATTTAGTTTGATTTATTAGCTAAATTTTAATTAATTCTTAATACATCTTATAATCTTTTTATTTATATTATAAAGATATATTATACTTGAAAATATTTTAATGCATACAGAAATTGATATTACCAATACAGTAATATAACACCATTATTATTATTTATTATTATTATTATATCATTATTTCATTCAGCATTTAAAGTTCTTACAATAAAAATAAATTACAGTATTTTCTTTTTATTAAGTTATTTTTCTAACATTACAAGTTAATAAATATTTACCATTATACACTAAACTAATCAAAATATTTTTATTTTCTCTCTCTCTCATTTTAATTAGGGGTGGCCAAAATGTGGCACATTGGATGATTACAAATGGCACTTCAGTCAGTTCTGAGTGAGCTGAGATTTGAGGTGTTGAGCTTTGAAGCAGAATTTTTGCGAGAACATTTTGTGTGTGTGATACAATGTACATAACTGTGATCTATTTGTTCTTTTTCAACATTTTTTAGAGTTTTGTACTTTTCTATTTTTTTTTTTTAATTCCTTTTATCCATTACAGTGCAAAATAAAATGACCAAAAGAAGCATAGAAAGTGATAGCAGGCATGAATTTAATAAACAGTGGGAAAATGAGTTATTATTTATAGCAAATTCATCAGGAAAACTGTTTTGCATTGTTTGTGAAAGTACTTTTTCACATAATAAAAGACATGATCTTAATAGACACTATAAAACATAGCATCAGACTTACATAAAAGAAAAAATGAAGTTTGTTCTTGGGTCTGAGTTGCAAAGAGAATATGTGACTAAGAAAAAGAAAGAAATCAGAAGAAGATAAAATATATATGCTAAAGTAAGTTGTGAAGACTTAGCAATGATAGAACATATCATATGAAATTGCTTTAGCATTGGCGAAAAAAAAGAAATCTTTTTCTGATGGAGAAGAAATTGTTAAGCCTTGTCTCCAAATATTTGCATGCCATCTTGATAATAAAGGTATTGAAAGGAAAGCAGACAAAATTGCTATATCAAGGTAGACAGTTATGAGATGTATCGAGGAACTCTCTCAAGATGTATTCCAGCAATTGCAAGACCTTGTCAATTCATGTACTTTCTTTTATCTAGCTTTGGATGAATCAACGAACATATCTGATATTGCACAGTTAAACACTTTTATAAGAGGAATTGATGATAATTTTAATATTTTTGAAGAACTTGCCAGTCTGGAGTCATTGCATGATAAAACATGAGGATCAGACATATTTGAAAAAGCAAAATCATGCATAGAAAATCTAAAATTAGATTTTACAAACTCATCAGTTTGACTTTATCTTTATCATTGACGGAGCACCATCAATGATAGGTAAAGTCAACGGCACTGTAACTTTGCTTAAAAATTTTTTAAATTGTCCTTTACTAAAATATCATTGCATTATACACCAAGAGGCACCATGTGCCAAAACTTTAAATATGCAACATGTTATGTTACCGGTTGTGATATGTGTAAATAAAATTAGAGTAAGAGCATTAAACAGACAAGAATTCAGAGAATATTGTGAATTATTAGATTTGGAATATGGTGATCTTAACCTTCATTATGAAGTGTGCTAGCAATTTGATCAAATATATTAAAAAAATCAAGATATTGCAAGGGGCATTTGAAAGTTGTTTTCATGATTTTGCTAGAGAAAAAAAACTGAATTCTCCCCTTTATAAACCCATTTTCACTTAATGAACAAAACATAATCAGATGCCTAGTAATATACAAATGGAACTGATTGATTTAATTAAAAAAAATTCATTCTTAAAATTTGATGAGCTTTTTCCAGATGATCAAAATGCTTCTGGCATAATTAATTTCTGGCGTTCATTACCATGTGAACATTTCCCAGAGCTAAGAAAATTTGCAAAAAATTATATACGTCACTTTGAAATGATATACAGATGTAAACAAGCATTTTCATCAATGAAATTCATTAAAAGCAAAACAAGGTTGCAAATAACTGATTCAAATTTGAATTCTCTGCTGCTCTCAGTAACAAATTTAATACAAAACATTAAAAGACTAGAAAAATCCAAACAGGCTCAAAAGTTTCATTAATGATAAGTAATGTTTATGTGCTGTAACAGATATTGTTTTACATACAATAATTAAATCATTTAAAAAAATTAATTATGTCTATAAACATACTTCTATTAAAAATGTTATTAAACATACACCAGGGCCAGGACTCCTTCTAGCAAGCAGAGAGAACAGACAAATCAAGTTCCAAGCTGATCTAGCTCTCAGTGCCAACAACTGTGGTTTAGAGTTATCTTCACCAAACGAGAATCTCTGGCAGCTATGAAGCGATCACCCTCTCGTACAGGAGATCATTCCTGACTATTGTAGATTGGTGCTTCATTAAAAATGGCATAAATTAATTAATTTAACTGCATGATTAAGTTATTCCTTTTCCTCCCCTAAGCAAAGCAGATTCTATCCTTATCTCTATTTATTATGAATTATTTTTCATTATTACAATCCCATTGTTATGAAGAAGTTCAGAAAATTGTTAAAACAAATATATATATATATATATATATATATGTATAGTGGGATAGTTTGGGATGAATAGAAATAGGAAGTGGAAACTCAATTATCCAAAACAGCTTTTGAAAAACCCAGAACATGTACAGTAGTGTTGTATGATACAAGAGATCAAACTTTCCATGTAACTGAAAATTACTATGTAATATGTCAATTGTAGTGCCACAAAACTAGGTCATATATGTAACATTGTTAGATTTTGAGAAAATGATTTAACTTTACAGTATTTATTGTTCATGAAACTTTAAATGCATGTGTTTGATGTATCCAGAATATAAAAATATATTACTTGATTATATAAAATTTCATTTATCCAAAAACTCTCTGGCCCATCAAGTTCAGATAAATGAGTTGTGTGCATAAATACATGTAAAGAGTATAGTCAAAGAAATAAATATATATTTACAAATATTACATATTACAATATTTTAAGACACATAAGATGCAACTTTACTGAAAAAAGAAAGCCATATGTTCTTTAAGGTTTTGATAACATATGCTAATGAAATCCTCAAACAGCTTTCAGTAGGCTACAGGTAACTCTACCCAATTCTTGAATAAAAATATAATATGTTTCATTAAACAATAACTTTAACTAGAATACAATAAAAAATTTATGACAGACTGTCAAAGGAATAAGATAACTTAAATACACTAAATATTTCTTCCTAATATTCTGTACTGAACTGGGAGGAAGTCATATGCCCATATATCTTATAAACTGTAAAATATAGTAATTTAGACAAGTTTACAATTTCGTACATAATATAATGAATGATTTATATGAAAATTATATATATATATATATATTGATAGTTCATTATTTATTACAAAGTAACTTATAAATATTGTGTATAAAATATGCATTTATGAAATTTATACTATCAAAAATATATAAGTACTCTTTCTTTACAAATTGCTCATGTTTATATAACAACACTGATGATTAAAGTTTTCTCTTCTAAATACTGAAATGAAAATTTTAAATTTTATAAATAAATTAAATAAAAGTTATACAGATCTGTAGACATCATATATATATATAAATTTATTATTGTTTTGTCATTAAAAAGAAAAAAAACCTAATTTTCATATAAAATTACAAATAATAATAAGTAATTTCTGTATTATTATTCAAATCACTTTTAATTTAAATTCTATTGTCATTACATTCTTACAACAGGATCACTATGTCATCTCTAACTGGTTTTTAAACTGACCTTGTGCATTGAAACCAGAATAATGAAAGGTTTACTTTTGATGACATTAAAATAATACATATATATTTATTTACTATTTAAAAGTAAATTATTATATTATATATATTATGATGAATATATTATGATATTCTTGAATTATATATGTTACATATCAGGATAAACCTGCTTTTCATTAATCAATGTAAAAGAAAATTTAAATAGAATTTTAATTACTGACAATTACTTTTCAAAACTTTGATTACTATGTAACTGAATTATAATCATTATATTTTTATTAGCTTTTAAAAACTTTCTATAAATTAAATGCAGTAATTAAAATTGTTCATGTTTCATCATTCAAAATTCCTTTAGTTTAATATAAATAACTAATAGTTATAAAATAAATTACTTAATACTTATAAATATATTTAAATACATTAAACAGACATTTTAAATTCTTTTTTATATAATTCATATAAAAATAACAGGCAGACTAAGCATAAATTATAGATAATATAACTTGCATAAAGTAGAATTGATAAAAATCTAAAGCTGACTAATAGACTGCAACTGCTAAATTTAGAAATGGAGAGCAGTTATGTAGGTACAGTCATTATATTTAGTGGTTGTTATGCCCGATTAGTTTTAATAGTACATAAAAAAAAAAAAAGTTACTTTAGCATAAAATTATTTATCTCACAAATCATTAATTTACAAATATTAAATATTAATAAAGAAAATTTCATATATTTTAAGAAATCTATATTATTATTATTATTATGATTATATAACTCAATTTTAAATTCTATTTTCTACTCTATAAATTTGTAAGCAGCATAAATAATAAAACACTTATCTTTAAAAGGTCAAAATACATTCTATTAATAGAGCAGACTTAATAACGACAGAAAATATAAATACTTCTATGAAATTAAGATATTAAACATTAAATATAGTAATAAAATTTATTACAATTCAAGAAACATGTGAAATTTCTTTATAATTATGGAGTACTGTATACATCCTATTGAAATTTGAAGTTTGGATTATGATATGCAATAAGCTAGTTTCTTTTTTCCCCACTAAACTCAAACTTTTGGATAACTAGAATTGTAATTTCTAAAAAGTTTGTACTAATAACTGCATATTATATTTCAATATTTCATCAAATTCATGACAAATCTAATAAAATTTATAATTTAAATATTGTTTCTTCTTATTATTTTTTTTAAATATAAAATACCAGTAGATAATATATATTATTATTATTTATCTTTCATAAAATTGATAAGATTAACAACATTTTAATATATTAAGATAATAATTTAATCCATTAAATAAGATAGCTATTAAATCAAGTTTTTTGATAAAATTAATTCTCACAAATGTATTAAATATATAAAATTTTAACCATTCTTATATTTGTTCAGAAATACAAAGATTCACTACTTAAAATTGACAATAAAAAAGCATTTATTTACAAAATAATAGTTTAATAATAATAAATTTAAAATTGTATAATTTGGTTCATGTAATAAGAAAGAGTGTTAATTAATTAACAGATACATTAATCAATAAGTAATGATAAAAAGTGAGACTATATGCCTAACATATAATAAAGATAGAATAGATAAATAAAAGTACAGTATATCATAAATTTAATATTCATTAATTAAAAATCTCAAGTTAATTTAATTAATTAATTGAAAAAATTATCAACCTATTTAAAAACAAATAAATTTATAAATAAGATATAATAATGATAAAAACCTACTTCCATCTCTAGCAGGAGATTTAATATTAATGACAGTAGTTAAATTCCTATCCTGACATTTACATTAGAGCTATAAATTTTGTATTTGTGTTCGTGCATGTGTAAAACAGTGCTGGATGTAAGGGGAAAAAACTGAAAATATAAATATAAACAAAATGTCATAACCCAATTATAATTGATTAAAGCCAAGGATCTTTGTCGAAATTATTGGGCTACACTCTAACCCAATAACTTCAGCAAAAAATCATTTGGCTCCGATAATCGAATTTATAAACAAGGGTTTCATTAGTGCTATCAAATTTAACATATACATACAGTAAATAAAAATATTTATGTGGAAAAAAACAAAGTTATAATTATACATAAATACAGTTTATATATTTAATGACATTCAAAATTATTAGCTTTTTCATTGTTATTTATTTTAATGTTGAAATTAATTTTGTTTAATTTAAATTATAATTGACATATTAACAAATAATTATTATTTTTTAATTTTCTTTAAATATTGTATTTATAGAATTTAGTCATGTTTTTATATAAGTACAGTTTTTCAACTACAATAATCCTTTAACAAAATTAAATTTAATTATTACTTATAAACTGTTGCCTCATTCTTTCTGAAAATAAAAATCTTCATAAAAATTAAAATTCTTCTCAGATATGAAGAAATTTATTCAAATATTGTTTTAAAGTGAATTAAATTATTTCTATCATTTTAATGATTTTATAATATTATTGTTATAGATCAGTGTTTCTCAACGGGGGCAATATTGCCCCCATGTGGGCGTTTTTCCATATTGAGGGGCGATTTGTAACAATTTATATTTTGGAGGGCGAAAAGCAATTTTCTGGGTGATATAGTAAAACATTATATTAAGATTAATTAAATATTTTATTCGTTATATCATACAATAATTGAACAAATAACATTATACTAGTCACTAGTCTATTCAATGCAGTACGAATTTGGCATTAGCCCTAGCCCACAGCATCAGAATTTTGAAGTGAAGAAGGCGATACTACATAACGGTTTTATTGAAGGGGCGATGATTTGTTAGAGGTTGAGAAACACTGTTATAGATAAACAACTAGCTTTCATTCATATTTAAAATGATTAAAAATTATACTTTTATTCTAGAAAAATAATCTAATGAAAACAGAAAGAGGATGATTTCATTAAATATGAACATAACATACTAATTTTAAAATTGACCTATAAATGGATGCCTGTCATTTGGCAAAAAATTCAAAGGCTTGAAGTAATAGCTTATTTTTGAATGATTCACAATATATTAGCTTTGTGATGATAATTTGGATTGAAAAATAATTGAATTATTTATAAAGGAAAGAACATTTCTATTCTATTCATGGTATATAAATAGAATCAAACTAATTATGAATTATGAATAATAATAAATATATATCAGAAAACTTCAGAATTAATCTCTCAAGCAGTTTGTTAACATTTTAAAAATTATTATATTGAAAGTAAATTCTACAGCCATTTAGAAAGAAAAACAATTGCATAAAATTTTCAGTAAGTTCCTAGCAAGTATAATCTACATAAACTGCCCACAGTTGATTGATACCATGCTTTATTAGTATTGTAATGTATCAAGTTCCATAAAATGTTTATATTTGTATATATGTGCCTTGCTGGATATGCAATGACCATATTTCATGAGAGTTTACAGGACAAGGGTGCTGAATACATCCCCAGTCGATACTGTAATTATGTGTCGAGAGTGTATTTGGAGTTTACACTGCTGAAGATATTATGAACACAAATTGAACATTCATGAAAGAGTTGAAATTGGAAATTTAAAAATTAAGGACTCAGAATTTGCAGTTTTGTATCTACAACCCTGGCACTAAATACAACACAAAATATTTATAGGAATCTAAATACTAGTTTATTTTATTTAATTTTCTATATAAGAACTTTAATTTCTATATACAATATAAATACTTCAAATTTTTAAAGAAATTTTTCTAATTTTATTATGAATTTTGTACAGGAATTAAAATAACACTCTCCGATCTTAACATAGAAACAAAAGAATATAAATAACTATGAAATTATATAATTGGTAATTAAATCAAAATAAATTTAATTTAAAAATCAGAATTGCAAACATGATAAAATTTTACACAATCATCATTTTGATATGATTATTATTTATTCTTCAATAAATTAATTTATTTAATTGTTTCAATTAGAAAAAGTCTCAGTTAATAAAATACAATTATATTGAAAGCCTTAAATATCTAAAATTATTCACAATTAAATGAAACTTATCTTCATAAAGTTAATTTGATTTATTTGTTTTTAACTTCAATAATAATTACATAATTCATATCATATTTGCACTACTATTTCTTTATTATTTTGTTTATTATTATTCTTTACTGTAATTCCTTCCTAGCATAAACTGCTTCCCATTCCTTCAACAGTTTAGAAGCTATAAATTTTACTAGCATTAATTTTAGTCATATGGTGAAATTACTTCCTTCAATACTGTTACATTACTTCTCACACTTCCTGTTAAATGTCAGTTGTATATAAAAACTGTTTCTGAGAAATACATTAGAATAAAATTACAAAACTCTAATTTTTATTTTATATTAAAGCTTTTCATAAATTTTATTTTCTCCAAAATAAGAAAAACTGACTATAACAAATACATTGCTACTGAACTGAAAATTTATTAATGACAATCATCATTAATATAATAATGAAAACATATTCTTATTATTAGCTTAATTTTTATTTTGAAATTATCTGAAAGAAAAAAATAAATAAATAAAAACAAGAAAATAAAGTTTTATCAATAATATTTAATTGAGAAATATTTTCTTATTCAATCTAAATTTTTTTTAAATTTTGTATATCAAAGATAAAAGTTATCTGTTGCATTAAACATTGCATTAAAAACAAATTTAACACAGGGCCCATTCTACTGATGTTTCTATATTGCATTTTTTCACATTTTCAAATTATTTGAATTATTTTCATAGGTCTAACTTACAAATATTTAATTTTTTTGATTTTGAATGAATATTTGATTAATTCAATCAATTAAAACCTAAATCATTGAAAATTAAAAATTTATAATATAATTGAATTAAATATTAAAGCATTCTAATTTTTACGCTCAAAGAAAAATATTTTTTCCAAAATCATTTTTCTTCCAATTCCAAATTATCAATTTTTTCCCTGAGAATTTTTTTTTTGCATAATCATTTATTTCACCTGATTTTCATGATTCTAATAATTTTTTTCTGAAATACTAGTTTATACATCTTGCACTCTTACCAGTATAGAAAAAATTATGTAGATACAAAAATTACATACAAGAAAAACAAATTTCTTTAAAATTTACTGTAAATAAATAACCACTTACAGAAAGTGACTATATTGAATAGTATTCTTACAAAATACATTAAATGCAATATTCATATACAAAAAGCAATTTGAATTAAAAAGTTTATATAAAAAAACAACCAAAAAATTAAAACAAGTATGAGAAGTATCATTAAGATAATTCAGACTAAAGAAATAAAAATGTAAATGTAAACTGATCTGAATTGGTTGTATTTGGAAAATAGCCAAACTTAACAACTGAAATAATTTTTGTTATATTGACATAAATAATAGCAATAATAGTAATAATAATAGAACTATCATTTAGTATAACAATTATAATATGAAATCTATTTTTTGCTGTCTTTCTTTTCTAAAAAAAATGATAAATATATATGGAAAATAATTAACATGAACATATGTACCAAACACATTTAAAAAGTTTTTTACTATAAGGATTTATTTGCAATTTTTTATAACTTCCTATTCTCTATCTATAATCACACTAATACAAATTTTTCACTAATCTGAATAACCTTATAATTAGTTTGAAAGATTAGTAAAAATGCACTATGTGCAACAGGTTTATGAAAATGTATAAACTAGCTTATTAATCTATAGAACAGTGATATTTAAATTGTGTCCAATGAAATTACAGCCTAAGATTTTGTGCAATATTCAGGAGTTCTGAAAAACTATTTAATTTACAAAAAAAAAATTTTTTTGAAGAAAAATTTCATAACAACGCTGCTCTTATCCACTAGAAAAAATATTCAAACAAATTTATATTGCAATAATGCTTAATGTTCAGAAATAAAAAAAAATTTCAAGTAAAATTTTGATTACAAAAAATTAACTAGAAAAAAATCAAATATAAAACAGTCATTTTTATTGTGGAATCATAAAAATCAAATATTAACATCTATAGAGCCCAGTAAGTTACACAAATGCTGAAAGTTTAAACAAAACTACTAGAGTATAAAATGTAGTGAGAACAACTGAAAATGAGGTATTTTCAAATATAAACATATGCTATTACAATATATAATATAATGTATTGATCACTACAGTATAGCAGCTTGTTTTTTAAAATAACATAACTTATTGTAAACAAAATTAAGTGCTTTCAAGATAATCTATAAAATGCTATTGGTAAAATAGATGCATTTTGTCTCTTCATTAGCCAATGATCTCTTGCTCTCATTATTTTTAACAAAAATCACACCTTAAAAAAATTCAGCAATTAAATTTAATAAAATAACAACATTTTCGTTATTGTTTAATAAAACAAATGTTTAGTCTTAAAAATATTATTATTTTTAACACTAAACATTTGTTTTTTAGAGAAAATCTGACAGATCTGTAATTTAAACTATTATTCAGATCTCTCTAAAACTCAAACTGTAAAACTCCAAGCAGAATTTTGTTAAATTTATTCTTATTGTTTTATTATTATTAAGATTTAATAAAAATTTGATCTTATTTATTAACATTTACTTTCATTATGATTCACTGATTAATTATCACTATTCGTTGACATATATAAATATGCAACATACTATTTTAATTCTACTATATCGATTATAGGACTAAATTAATGTGCAAAGGCAATTATATAAATATTAATAGTAAATTATTACAATATATCATATCATCTCAAAACAATTTCAGTAATACTATATTAATGCATTTTCTAAAATTTTAAACTATTTCATGTTTGGCTAAGCATGATAAATATTTTATTTGAGAATTATATTTTTTCATACACTATAAATCAGAATTTGGCATTTCTTTTAGTTCTTTAATGATAGAGCATAAATGCAGAATTGTTAGCAATCTTAAAAATAAACCTCAAACATCAGAAAGACTGTCAGATACATAAATACTGTTTAAATTTTAACTATTATTTACCATTTTATAAATTAATATTGCAGTCAATCAAAATTATAAACTGGTTAAAATTTGTCATTTTTATTTAATATACATTTGTATTATATTCTATCAAGTATTAAATGTCAATTAACTTAAGCAAATATAGAAATGTATATATAAACAAGAACTATTTTACAAGTTTCAGGGATTTTATTGAAGACCAGCAACATTGACAAGTTCTATTGGATCCTCCATCACCAAAGACCAGAACACTATACACCAGAGCTGTAACTAGGCAGGTGCAACAGGTGCACCCACACAGGGCCCACTTGGAAGGGGGGGCCCAAACTGCTGTTCACAAGAAATTATATTTTTAAATTTTAAATTTTTCCGCCTTTCTACAGCACAGTTTGGCGATTACATTTTGCCTTACTTAGACCCTAGATGTCTGCTCACCAGTGTTCCCAACTGTGACGACTTTTAGAGGGACGTAGTGAGGTAGCGGAGACCTCAGACAAATCAGTCAAAAGTAGCAACTTTTAAGATTTTTTAATTTATTTTTTGAGAAATTTAAATTTATGTTTATAGTTTTCAAATTTACAGATTTTTCTCTACTTTACAGAGCTCTCTGCCAACTACTATTATTATTACGATATACAAAACTGTATTTCTAGATTTTTCTACAGTGTGCAGAGCTAGAAATCTGTAAAGGTAACATTTTGTAACAAAAATAAATCTGTCCGAGGATTTTTTTAAAATTACAAAATTGAAAACGGTAACTCCCGAATAAAATCTTAGTCTAGTGGTTGTAAAAAGCGTGCAGAAATTCTGATATCATTTTTTGCTTTATAATGGTACACATGTGGTGTATACCTGAATGGCGGATTAATCGGTAAACGAATTATGTGGGCACGTAGGGCCCCAAAGGGGCTCCCGCAGTCTTTAAAATGCTACTGAAAAAAAGGATTGCGAAAACGCAGAAGATAGAAATAGTCCAGAAAAACGCTTCAATACATATAGATACATGGAAGTAATAAATGATATAGCTTTATGGCCAACAATATTAACAGATGATATTATTGTTCATATTCTTAGAACAAACCAAAAAGTATAGAAAAGGGATTTCTTAATTAATAAATGAAAAAAAAAAAAAAAGTTAAGATAATGGAAACAGATAAAACACCAAATAAAGGAAGTAACTTGGCACCCAAAAAATTATTTAAAATACAAATTTACAGCATTCTTGACACTATTGTGTCAAATAGATTGGTGTTATGAAAAAATGAAAACTATCTGTGACAATTTTTGATTTCTCTGTGGCTCATCTTTACAATACATGAGTGTTGCTGATTTTGAAAAAAATTGGCTGCAGATCTCACTATTAAATATAGCAAAGATTTAAAAAAGTATGAATTCACAAGTGAAATTGAAAGTTTTAATTTTGAAGTAATGTTACAAGTATTTTGACAGAGATAAGAGAAAATAATACTAATATATTTAAAACATATAACAACAACAGATATCCAAGCAAATGAAAATTTATATTGTTTTGATGATGATATTGACACCTTCCTCTTCCAAAAACACAAGTATTAATGAAGACAATATGTTTCAACAATACTTTTAATATCAGTCAGTCACTCACTCAAAACAACTCATGACATAAAACTAATAATCATGAAAGTAAAAAAAAAAATACCAATGCTATCATCATTATTTTATGATGATAGACTTCACTACCATCATTTTGCCAACTTTAACCAAAGTTGAAGTATGCACACAACTTTCAATGCCAACACAAGAATGCCAACTTTCAATGCAAAACCTACTTCGTTTCACATTGAAAGTACTCATTTCCTCAAAATGCAAAATATTTTTTTGGGATTAGTAACAGTCCAATCTTTTCACAAGGACATCAAACAATGGAACTCTGAGTGCAATATTATCATTGCTGCTTCTTTGATTAAAGTTTATCAAGTAATACATGATCAGGTAATGTAAGCAGAATGACTTGTTACTAATCCACATTAAACATGCATTGCAACCTATGTAACCCTAAACCCTAACCCTAAAGTTGTTCTCCAATTTATATAACATGAAATTGCAGTGGCATTAGCACTAAATTTCCTCTATTGGGAAACATTGGAACTGAAATAGATAAATAGCTCCAGACGCATGTCACTCCTCTATAGATGCCAAGACCAGCATTGATTCCAGCATGACTAAAGTACACGGCAATACCTGCACCTTCTACAAACTGGGCATAATATCCCTATACCCATCCGTTCCTATATTTGAAGCTGTAATGCTAGCCAACTCTATGCTTCTCAGAAAAGGTTTTACAGTTCAACAGGTGCTAGACATTCGTGAAGTGCTGATCTTCATCACTGAAAACAACTATTTCTGCTTCAACCAGAAAGTCTACTTACAGAAGCAAGGGGTTCCCATGGGCTCCCCTCTTTCTGCAGTTTTAGCCAAGCTCATTATGAGAGACATGGAACAAAAAACTTTCAATGCCCAACTTTCTATATGCTACCCATCACTATACTTACACTATGTAGACGACATCCTACTAATATGGGAAAATTCAGAAGAGGAGTTCATCCAGTTTATGCAGCAACTCTCAAGCATCTATTCCACCATCAAGTTCACCTGGGAAAAGGAGTGGGATCAATCTATAACATTTTTGGATACAAAGTCACTAGAAGAGCTGCAGTTTACAGTGCATCATAAGTCTAGCATGATCCCCTATATCATTCCAGCTGATGCCTTTCAACCATCGCAATATGTCAGTGCCACCATAGCAACTCTCATCAGAAGGGCACTACTACTTCCCTCATCACAAGCTTTAATAAAAGTTGAATTGGAAATCGTAAGAACAGCAGTATATCATGCTGGATTCACAGGTGCCAAATTTATGCATGTACAACGTAAAGTAAAAGATTCCCTTTTCCTGTTTACTACACTACACAGAAAAAAAAAAATGTCTAGAGTACAATCAGCATTGCCATACCTAGGAGCACCATCTATACGTATTAGCCGTATTTTCCGGTACAGCTTTACCCTTCCTTTAACTCCCCCTACCCAGCCTACACAGGAGCATATGCAATGATCGAGATAAAGTTGATGTTTTAGAAAAATCAGGAGTATACACAGTGCAACTAGAAAATCCAATAATGGGGATAACTGAGAGGTATATAGGGGTAACAACAAGAATGCTCGCTTGCCGTATCACAGAACATCAGGAGGATATAAAGGAAAACAAACCACAGAGCTCATCAGAAAAGTTCTACAGCAGAGCTATAACCCGCTATGGTCAAAAACAGCATTGCTCAAGCATTGTAATAGCAGAAGGATTACATTTATTTGGGAAGCGCTCCTCACAATGACCACAGGCAGATGCAACATCCCCACCCTCGACTTGCCCGAAATATTGGTTACTTTACACCAGCTCTAAACAACCAAAAGAGCCAAGAGTCACATAATTAGCACGATTGTTCTTCAACACATGCACTGCCAGTCACGTGGATTTAAGAACTTTTGAATGCCTGCAAAAGCTTGTTGCATGTTACCAATGGAATTACTGAATGTAAAATTTAATAATTACCAAGAAAATTTATTCGTTTTCTACTTGGAACACTCTACCTGTTCTATTTCTTCAAATTTTTCTTCAAAAATTTTGCATAAGGACAACGAATTTATACTCGTTGAAAGTACTTGCGAAATAAGAAAAACTGTGTTAACACTGAACTCAGTGTTAGTTATCAAGAGACTATTGGAACTGAACTTTTTATTTGCAAATTCAAAATCCAATAATCAGGAAAGCATACACACTAAATTTGGTTGCATTTGGTTTAATAGTTCTTTTAACACAGAGCTCTAAACATCTCCTGTTTAATTATAACCACCTTATATATTTGGAAAGAATTTCAAATTGCCATTTATAAATACATTAAGGTATATTGTTATTGCAATCTTATTTATATAAAACATGGTATGGATAATGAAATTTTTATTTTTAGCTAAAAAAAAATTAATATCAGTTTTAAAAAAGCAACAGTATAATATTTAAAGAATATACTCAATCATTAAGATAAAACTATAGGATGAAGATACATTGGAATTTTGTCAAGTTATACAAAAGATACTCAATTAGTGATATTGAATTTACTAAGAAATTTAAATCATCTGTTTAGAGTTTAAAGTACAAACATCCTAAAAGAATATCTTAAAATTATAAAATGAATAGGAACAAAAAAAGAGAAAAATGCTATTAGATTATGTATATTTGCAAAATATACATAATTTAATAACACTTTCCTTACAACTTACATTATTTCCTTATTCTTTAAAAATAATTTTTGTGAAAGCGTTAAATGTATATATTCAAATTAAATACTGTAAACATGCAGCAAGAAAATAAAAAAGACATGCTGAAAAGCAAAACAATCATACTATTGTCTTTCCTATAAAACATCTTGTTAATGAAATATAACTTTTTTGTCTGACTAAAGATATTTTATCTTTCCTTATACTACTACTGATTACACATTTCTTTGCATAGTCACTGACAGTTTAAGGAAAGAATATTAACATAGAAAATCCAAGATCTAAAAATCAAATCTCATTGAATATAAAAATTTTCTAGATTTAAGTTAATAATAAAAAATCAGTTATAGTCTATATATATGCAATTGAATATACTGTATTACTAATAAACATTATCATTTTTATGCATATTTAATAATTTCACATATTTGGTATATATTTTACTATATCATCACCATTATCAATCCACTGCTAAATGAAGATTTCCTCTAATCTTTTACATTTTTCTCTGTCCAATGCTTTAGTTTTCCAATGTATGCCAGCCACTTTACTTATTTCACTACTCCATCATACTTGAGATCTTTGTCTCGGGCACTTGATTCTTCATGGGTACCAACCAATCTAGAATATTTATAGTCCATCTGTTGTCTTATCTTCTGACAATGTGTTCAGTCCATTGCCATTTTGAATATTTGATCCTTTCAATGCTATCATATACCTTTGTTTTGATCCAAATGATTTGCTTTTTTTCTCTTGTAATGCTCAGTATCCATCTTACCATACTTATTTTTGTAGTCTAGCCTCTATTGTTTTGGTTGTCTGCGCCATAGGTGAATGCTGGTAGAACACACTGGTTGAATACTTTTCTTTTCAGACATAGTGGCTTTTTAGAATTATGCTATATTTGCCAAATGTACTCCATCCAATCCTAATTCTTTCGCTGTTCTTCTGTCTAATTCTTCTTCTCCTGTTATTTCATACATGATATTGTTATCCATAGTTATTTTTTGATCTTGAACAGAAGTGAGATTGAAGAAGTACAAAATTATGTCTATGAATAATTTTGTAGATAGACATAATTCTGTACTTCTTCAATCTCAGTTCCGTTTGTCATAATCTTCATTTTCAGAGTAAATTCATTAAACATAACTTTTGTCTTTTGCAGATTGTTTCAATATCAGTTTACTGTTTGTCCCAGCTAGTTTTTCCAACATTTCTTCTAAATGTTGAAAAAACTATTTCATTTCTTTTTTTATTTAATGTCGCACCATAAAAGGTTTGTGGATGTAAATTTCTTCTAAATATATATATAATAAAATTTAGTAGAAATGTGCGCAGCATAACTATATATATATAGTTATGCTGCACACACTGATATATATATATCAGTGGCGTGCCGTGACATTTGATGAGAGGGAAGCTGTGTTTCTGTAAGAAGCTGACTTCCAGGGGCAATCAGTTAATTCTTTAAATATATTTTTAATAGTTATTTACCTGATGTAATTAATAAATAAGCAAGTTCAATATAATTACCTTATTAGATTCAACAGATTCCCTATGCCCTTTAAATGCCGATTCTCGCTTTGATAAAAACATATAAGATCTATTAATTTAAATATATCTACGCTGTAACTATCGTTATAATTTTCAATATTTATTTTATATTATTTACTAATGTTAATTAAATTCTATTCCGCTTTGATTTACAAATTGCTTCAAATACGAAAGAATGGACGATTTTTCGTGTCTTTTGCCAGCTAAATTGTCAAAGCCATTCTTATTCCACACACTAATTTCATTTGAAAATACAGTAGTAGGCAAGCCAACAAAACAATTTTTGCATTTTTATGCATTTACAGAGCCATTTTATCGCGAAAATGTCGAACAAATTTTTTTGCTGAAGTGTAACTTAGGCATTGGCCATTCTCTTTTAATAATGTTTTCTTTCTCATTATATGATCTTGAGCCAAAACTTTTTTAAAATAAATTTTCAATATCGCAATTACATTCTGAATCGCTAGCCACAATATAAGGGCTAAAATTAAAAATAAAATAATGAAAACTTACTTGGTGAAATAAAATGTGTGGTGGATATACATACCTGGTACAAAACATTCTTCAATTGTATGAATATACTTTTAAAGAAAATTATAATTAAATATAGCTTTGTAAAGAAACATACTGTACATAAAAATAACATAAAATCATCTTTACTTTTTAAATCTTAACCACTTAGTCAAATAGCTCCCTACGAGTGGAATCAGAGACGGTCCTGCTAGGTGTGGTGTGTGTGCATGCACGCGGGCTGCCAAATCCCGAGGGTGACCACACCGATCAATGTCAAATGCCTGTTTAGTCGCATCACTAGTATATCTCAAAGGACACGGCAGGGCTGTTGTAAATTTTAAACGTTTCTCACCATAGCTGTAAAAGTGTAAATATGTTAGACTTAATAGTCACTTGTTTTCTAACTAATTCAGGTGTTGTCCACGGAAATTTCCAACTTTTCGGTCACTCTCGCTGAACTGGAAAAATTTCTGTCTTTATTACATCTAATATTTCGAAGAAATCAGTCCCCACTGTACTCAGCTATAGATTGGTTCGGTTAAGCTTTTGTTTAAGTAAAATTTCAGCTCTTTCATCAGGGTTTTGTTTATGTCCCCAATTCCCTAATCACTTAATTATTTAACTACTACTTAAGTAGAAATAAGTTGCAACCAGTTATTTTGTACTCGAATATTTGTAGTCTTGGGAAAAAGGTGGAAAGACAAATTTTTATGACAACGGATATATAAATTGTAAATTTAAGGAATATAAATTCTAGAGCTTTTTCTGTACCTCGTGCATCTCTCTCATTCATTAAATTTAGTTGTAATGTAATGTAAATGCTACCAAAGTAACAGTTAATTTTTTAACATTGTACAAGAATTGTACATGTTTTTTTCTCCATTCCCTTAATTAAAGATGGGACATACGAAATCATAATATCACTGGTTTAACATTGAAATCTGTAAGTAATATAAGATGGGAGAGCGGCAAAGTCCTAGGCTTCCACCAGCTAAACTGGGTGAGGTTGGTGCTCTGTAAAGCGTGTGCACAAATCTGGCTTTTTGGACGCTGACAATACAGTGCTTCCGCTCCACCACATAGCAAGTCTATCTTTTTTTTTTTCACGTGTAGTATAGAAATTTGTAATAAGATACATAATGCAGTTATAATAAAATATTGTGCGATTTTTTTCATATAATTAAAATTAATATGTATTTATTTTTTAGAAAATACAAGGGAAGCGGCGCATCCATCGTTTCCAATGCCGACATGCCACTGATAAATATATATCAGTGGCATACGAACATCACACACATATGTGTGTGTGTGTGTGTGTGTGTGTGTGTGTGTGTGTGTGTATTGTTATGGACACACATTCAACTCAAAAAATTATATACTGTCTATAACACATAATCTAAACTTATTTAAACTTTGTCACCAAATGTTAAAGACTCCTACAGGCTGAATTCCGACATAATTTACATTCTTTGGTTGTAAAACTTTATTAAAATAAGACAGATCTTATTTTAATAATAAAATATTTTTGAATTAAAATTTAAAATACTACATAATCTCCAAGGTAGTATTGTAATTTCAGGTGGATAATGCACAAGTTATCTGTGTTTGAAAGATATTTTCAAAGGAAATGTGGGCTGTGTGATGGGGTTACATCTGAACAAAATTAAACAGAAAATAATTTTAATATCAATAATAAAATTATTTTCTGCTTAATGTTTTTGGCATTTATTTTATTATTATTACTGGACAAAGGAAATTAGTCATGAAGTAAAACCAATAAAATTGTATTTATTTATTTTTACACTTAATTTACATAATTGAGACAGTTCATAAACACCTGCAATTGAATTATGGAGGTGGCAGTGAGTACCATGGGTAAATTTTTCAGTATTTTAAGGGATTTCTCAGTAATCACATCCCTGTTAAGGCTAAGTACTATACCATACACAAGGCATCTTCAAATGCACTTTAGTGAAGACAATACACTGATGTGTGGCTACATGCCTGTTTTCTTTTATTATTATTATTATTCTGTATAGTTTTAGTTCAATTTAAATTCTAGAATTTTCCTTCTTTCCGATTTCTTTGTTCCTTTGTCTTGGACTTCGGAGAACTCGCCTCACCCCTAACCAATCAGGGGGTAGAGTTAGAACAAAAGGGAAAATGAGGCTGGAGGGGAAAAGGAAGAGTTTCAAGAAGCATTCTTGGGCCGGACTCAGAGAGAGAGAGAGAGATGAGTGACAGCAGGCTCTGGAACGGAAAGTCGGGGAGTGCTGCAGAAGGAGGCTGTAAGAAGTGGATTGGCAGAAGAGTCCAGTCGACGATTATAGAGAAAAAACCTCAGAATGGACCCGAATTGTTCTAAAAGGAGAACAGACGAGAAAGAAGCCGAGACGAGGAACGGTGGAGAACCAACAGGAAAATTGGGACCCTCTGTCCTTTAATTCTTCTTATTTCCCCTTCAACCTTTCCTATCTCTTAGTTTAAGTTAGTTTAAGTTTACGCACAGAACTAAATTTGTCGGGAGGTAGTTACCGAGAAAGTAACTACCGGTCTATTGGTATATCTGGTAACTCACAATTTTGGAAACATTTGTAGGTAAACAGCAGGAATTCAAACCTATTCTGTATATATATCAATGTTAGCGTGAAATTAAACTTGTTTAATTGGTAAAACGTATATGTGTTTTCCTGTCTGCGCTGTACATTTCATAGATGTATAGACGTTCTTATCAAAGATAACCTATTATTTAATATTTTAACAGTTGTTTGATATCTTACTTAGGTTTCATTAATTCATTTTTAATGAACTATATGCATATACATACAGGGGCAGCTTTGTCCATTTGTTCAAAAATTTCAAAAATGATTCATTAATTCTTTATGCTGTTGTTTTATTTTATTATTTTTTGTGACAAAACAACATTCATGACAATTTTAAGCTAAGTATTTTTGAATGAAGCTCTACATAAATCAGAAAGTGTTTTGTCCTTGACCAAAGTTTAAAGCAAATGCACAACCACAAAACATGATTTTTGCAAATATGTACAACTCATCAAGGCCAATGTCACGATAAAGCTGGAACTTTTAAAATCAATCTATGAGTTGAGATGTTCAAGGTCAAATTTCACTATATAAAATCTATGGTCCAATTACTGGTTGTAATCTGCTTATATGCTGCATGTCAATCAGGTTTCTAATTGCTGTCAATTTACATTAATCTCAACAATTTTTATTTTAGATATATATAAAATATTAGCTATATTATTATGTTCCAATAAAAGTAATTTAATTTATTATGTGCTATTTCCATAAACTATTGTATACCGGTATCCAAACCTCAGTTCTGGCCTGTTAGTATTACTATATAAAGTATTTAAACAGGTCAACTTACATAATGGATATAAATTCAAATTAGATTTTTTGGTGAAAATCTTGAGATTGACTTATATACCAGCATTTACAGCACTAACCTAAACCTATAAAATGAGAGTAAAATCTGTCTAAAATGGATCTTCTACAAAATGGAAACCTGCCTAACAGAATAACATCTCAAAACCATGATTTTCTATGTAAAATACTATTATAAACTAGAAACTTGACTAAACAGAAACAGACTTTTTAGGTACCAATTGAAAAAGTTTTTGAGTAACAGTAACTAAATTCAAAATCATAATTAAAATGTATTTTATGCACATTTTTGCCTCAGTGCACCATTTATATGTTTGATGCTTTGAAGATATAACATTTACAGGGAATGAAGTAGTGCCATTTAACCATGAATTTAACCATTGAATTTAATTATTTTTCAACTTTTCTTTTTCTATGTCAATAAATGTAACAGTCCAGAAAATTCTGACCAGCATAATTGCATTCCATTTTAAACAGGTTTTACTATATTAAATCACCTCTTTAGAAGAGTTTAATTTTTAAATACAGTAATACCTCGACTTACGCAAACCCGGAGTTACGTGATTTTAAAATCTCAAAGATTCGTCTTTTGTTTGAGCGCCACACAACTCTTGATTACTCACTCCCCCATACTATTGTTCAGCTTACATGTTTGAACGTGTTGCGTGGAATCGACACATAGCTACAATTTATTTTGTGTTATTTATTTCTGTGTTTGTTATATCTACAGAGACTTGCAAGACTATGTGGCGATTTCTTGTAACTGTGAACGAATCAAAAGACAAGATAAGATTAACGAGAACATTTATTAGCTTACATACATCTGACTTGGATTTTACACAAATTACGAAATTATACCCCGACTTACGCAAATTTGACTTAAGCGGTTATTGCTCGGTCCCATCTATCGCGTAAGTTCAGGGTATTACTGTATTCTTTTCCAAATTTCTATTCATGTAACTACCATAATTCATAATTACTGTACGTATGTACGTATGTATATATGTAAGGTGGAGCAGAAAGGATGGACATTTTAAAAATAATCATATCTGTAATTGTTACTATACAAGATATTTGTTGGAAGATGTAAGTTCGTATTGAAATAGCATTTTTCAGAATCAAGTGTGGTAAACATCTCCTCCAATGCAGTGTCTGTTATCAGTGATGCATTTCTGGAGATGATTTTGACAACTTCCATACAAATAGCTTCCTTCAGTTCTTGCAAAGAATGAGCTTATGCTCATATACACGTGCCTTGAGGTGTCTCCACAAGAAATAATCGCACATGGATAAGTTAGGTGAACAAGGAACCAATGAATGTCACAGAACCTGGAAATGAGGCAACCAGGGAAGAGATGATGAATAACGTCAATTGATGCACTAGCTGTGTGAGCAGACTGTTGAAACCACACAAATCTGGTGGGAATACATTTCCATCATATGCAAAAATGTGGAAACGTATTCCCATCAGATGTGTATGATTGAGCGATCCCCTTTCTTGTAACCTCAAAATCCAAATTCACAATGATGTGGTCAACAGCAGCGCCACCTAATTTGAGCTTAAAAGACAAGAACAAAAGTCCAAAGCACATTCCAGACTTCAGCAGAGTCAACATGCATCTTTCGTTACCTCAGCATCTGCTGCTTGAGAAACTTTATCATCTTAACCAATCAAGCATACCAGGTGATCTTCGTGAGTTTAGAACCCGTAACAACCTGTGCAGAGGTCGTCTATCAATTAATGCATTGAATAACTTGATAAAGAAATTTGAAGAGACAGGATCCTTAGCAGTTCAGCCTGGTAGAGGGCAAAAACCGTACCTGCACAGACAGTTAGTGATGTTGCGATTGCACTTGTTGAAGGTTCTAACCCCATGTAACTTTTTCCTGTGGGGTTACTTAAAGTCCAAGGTCTATCTTGGTGGTGTCCCCAACTTGATGACCTTGAACGACAACATTTCTCAAACTGTGATGAACATTCCTGCGAACATGTTACGTTCGGCCATAGAGAGCACGGTGTTCAGGATGCAATGTGTTGTCCAGCAGGACGGTGGTCACATTGAAAGAGGGAGAAGATTATTTGCTGATTAATTAAACTTTCATTATTGCACTGAAACCTCTGTCTGATTATTCATTTGTGTGTTTGTTAATTGCAACTAGATTTTATGCAAATTCTTAGCTGTTAACAGTGCCAAATCCATCCCTACTGGCAAATTTAGGTACAGGTAGGCCTCCTACAACGCAGTAGATACATTCCCTGAAAATACCGTGTTGTAAGAAATCGCGTTATAGGAGACACCAACTTAACACAAAAACTGGGATTCGGTTCTAAAAAGAGAAAAACTTGGCGTTTGAATGGCGTTTTTTGAATTTTTCAAACCAGCCATTGCTAGCCATGAATTTAACACTGATTTCATCAGCTGACGACTGTCCCATTTGTTTTAAATAATGAAATATTTTTAAGGCTTTGTGTTTAACTGCACTTTTGTTTAATGGCAACCATTTCTTGTTCATATCTTCTACCCATAATATTAGCGCTTGTTCCATTTTTTTTTTTCCATTATATGTGCTCTCGGACAAGAAACATTTTTCGCAAAAATAGATGATCCGGATGCAACTGAATTCCTAATCTTTTCTTCCTATTGCTTAATCGACTGAACAGTTGACTCATTTAAATTAAAATGCCTATCAATATCAGCTATCCGTTCTTGATTTTTAATTTGATCCAAAATTTCTATCTTTGTTTGAAGAGATATATTAATAAATTTCCTTTCTAACGACGGTCCTTTCTTTTCATTCGACATTGTTATGGCTAAAATTTTTTCAAGCAGTTTTGTAGACAGTAAAAATAGCAAAAAATAACTTCCCTTAACTATGTTAAAAATATACACCCAATAGAAGTTTATATTGTATTTTGGACCATTTTTGCAGTCCCCACCTATTGAAAGAGTATAAATTATCGAAAATTCTGTGATATATTTGAGTGTTTATGGTAACATGCACATCTGTCTAGATACCGGTCTTCCCCTGAAACTTTCATGGGAATAACACGTCAACGTGGGCAAACAGCCGTTTTCGAGGACATTTAGCTCTGTACACCGAACTGCGGCGTGTATTATGTGATCTGTTGCGATTTTTCTGTTATGTGAAAGATAATTCATTTCTAAATATCGTAAACCGCATTGTATGAAAATTTCCGCATTTTTCCAACCGCGTTGGAGCGAAAACGCGTTGTAAAGGTACCGCGTTGTAGGAGGCCTACCTGTACTACATTTTTTCTTCACAGAATCTCTTTCTCATGTCGTCCTTAGTCACTATCCCAAATTTGGTGACAGTCCAGCTGTTAGATTGCTCTACAGATGTCTCTGAGTACCATCAGTTTAGAAAAAAAACACCCTGTACATACATACATACATATANTCGACGATTTTTCGTGTCTTTTGCCAGCTAAATTGTCAAAGCCATTCTTATTCCACACACTAATTTCATTTGAAAATACAGTAGTAGGCAAGCCAGCAAAACAATTTTTGCATTTTTATGCATTTACAGAGCCATTTTATCGCGAAAATGTCGAACAAATTTTTTTGCTGAAGTGTAACTTAGGCATTGGCCATTCTCTTTTAATAATGTTTTCTTTCTCATTATATGATCTTGAGCCAAAACTTTTTTAAAATAAATTTTCAATATCGCAATTACATTCTGAATCGCTAGCCACAATATAAGGGCTAAAATTAAAAATAAAATAATGAAAACTTACTTGGTGAAATAAAATGTGTGGTGGATATACATACCTGGTACAAAACATTCTTCAATTGTATGAATATACTTTTAAAGAAAATTATAATTAAATATAGCTTTGTAAAGAAACATACTGTACATAAAAATAACATAAAATCATCTTTACTTTTTAAATCTTAACCACTTAGTCAAATAGCTCCCTACGAGTGGAATCAGAGACGGTCCTGCTAGGTGTGGTGTGTGTGCATGCACGCGGGCTGCCAAATCCCGAGGGTGACCACACCGATCAATGTCAAATGCCTGTTTAGTCGCATCACTAGTATATCTCAAAGGACACGGCAGGGCTGTTGTAAATTTTAAACGTTTCTCACCATAGCTGTAAAAGTGTAAATATGTTAGACTTAATAGTCACTTGTTTTCTAACTAATTCAGGTGTTGTCCACGGAAATTTCCAACTTTTCGGTCACTCTCGCTGAACTGGAAAAATTTCTGTCTTTATTACATCTAATATTTCGAAGAAATCAGTCCCCACTGTACTCAGCTATAGATTGGTTCGGTTAAGCTTTTGTTTAAGTAAAATTTCAGCTCTTTCATCAGGGTTTTGTTTATGTCCCCAATTCCCTAATCACTTAATTATTTAACTACTACTTAAGTAGAAATAAGTTGCAACCAGTTATTTTGTACTCGAATATTTGTAGTCTTGGGAAAAAGGTGGAAAGACAAATTTTTATGACAACGGATATATAAATTGTAAATTTAAGGAATATAAATTCTAGAGCTTTTTCTGTACCTCGTGCATCTCTCTCATTCATTAAATTTAGTTGTAATGTAATGTAAATGCTACCAAAGTAACAGTTAATTTTTTAACATTGTACAAGAATTGTACATGTTTTTTTCTCCATTCCCTTAATTAAAGATGGGACATACGAAATCATAATATCACTGGTTTAACATTGAAATCTGTAAGTAATATAAGATGGGAGAGCGGCAAAGTCCTAGGCTTCCACCAGCTAAACTGGGTGAGGTTGGTGCTCTGTAAAGCGTGTGCACAAATCTGGCTTTTTGGACGCTGACAATACAGTGCTTCCGCTCCACCACATAGCAAGTCTATCTTTTTTTTTTTCACGTGTAGTATAGAAATTTGTAATAAGATACATAATGCAGTTATAATAAAATATTGTGCGATTTTTTTCATATAATTAAAATTAATATGTATTTATTTTTTAGAAAATACAAGGGAAGCGGCGCATCCATCGTTTCCAATGCCGACATGCCACTGATAAATATATATCAGTGGCATACGAACATCACACACATATGTGTGTGTGTGTGTGTGTGTGTGTGTGTGTGTGTGTGTGTATTTTTATGGACACACATTCAACTCAAAAAATTATATACTGTCTATAACACATAATCTAAACTTATTTAAACTTTGTCACCAAATGTTAAAGACTCCTACAGGCTGAATTCCGACATAATTTACATTCTTTGGTTGTAAAACTTTATTAAAATAAGACAGATCTTATTTTAATAATAAAATATTTTTGAATTAAAATTTAAAATACTACATAATCTCCAAGGTAGTATTGTAATTTCAGGTGGATAATGCACAAGTTATCTGTGTTTGAAAGATATTTTCAAAGGAAATGTGGGCTGTGTGATGGGGTTACATCTGAACAAAATTAAACAGAAAATAATTTTAATATCAATAATAAAATTATTTTCTGCTTAATGTTTTTGGCATTTATTTTATTATTATTACTGGACAAAGGAAATTAGTCATGAAGTAAAACCAATAAAATTGTATTTATTTATTTTTACACTTAATTTACATAATTGAGACAGTTCATAAACACCTGCAATTGAATTATGGAGGTGGCAGTGAGTACCATGGGTAAATTTTTCAGTATTTTAAGGGATTTCTCAGTAATCACATCCCTGTTAAGGCTAAGTACTATACCATACACAAGGCATCTTCAAATGCACTTTAGTGAAGACAATACACTGATGTGTGGCTACATGCCTGTTTTCTTTTATTATTATTATTATTCTGTATAGTTTTAGTTCAATTTAAATTCTAGAATTTTCCTTCTTTCCGATTTCTTTGTTCCTTTGTCTTGGACTTCGGAGAACTCGCCTCACCCCTAACCAATCAGGGGGTAGAGTTAGAACAAAAGGGAAAATGAGGCTGGAGGGGAAAAGGAAGAGTTTCAAGAAGCATTCTTGGGCCGGACTCAGAGAGAGAGAGAGAGATGAGTGACAGCAGGCTCTGGAACGGAAAGTCGGGGAGTGCTGCAGAAGGAGGCTGTAAGAAGTGGATTGGCAGAAGAGTCCAGTCGACGATTATAGAGAAAAAACCTCAGAATGGACCCGAATTGTTCTAAAAGGAGAACAGACGAGAAAGAAGCCGAGACGAGGAACGGTGGAGAACCAACAGGAAAATTGGGACCCTCTGTCCTTTAATTCTTCTTATTTCCCCTTCAACCTTTCCTATCTCTTAGTTTAAGTTAGTTTAAGTTTACGCACAGAACTAAATTTGTCGGGAGGTAGTTACCGAGAAAGTAACTACCGGTCTATTGGTATATCTGGTAACTCACAATTTTGGAAACATTTGTAGGTAAACAGCAGGAATTCAAACCTATTCTGTATATATATCAATGTTAGCGTGAAATTAAACTTGTTTAATTGGTAAAACGTATATGTGTTTTCCTGTCTGCGCTGTACATTTCATAGATGTATAGACGTTCTTATCAAAGATAACCTATTATTTAATATTTTAACAGTTGTTTGATATCTTACTTAGGTTTCATTAATTCATTTTTAATGAACTATATGCATATACATACAGGGGCAGCTTTGTCCATTTGTTCAAAAATTTCAAAAATGATTCATTAATTCTTTATGCTGTTGTTTTATTTTATTATTTTTTGTGACAAAACAACATTCATGACAATTTTAAGCTAAGTATTTTTGAATGAAGCTCTACATAAATCAGAAAGTGTTTTGTCCTTGACCAAAGTTTAAAGCAAATGCACAACCACAAAACATGATTTTTGCAAATATGTACAACTCATCAAGGCCAATGTCACGATAAAGCTGGAACTTTTAAAATCAATCTATGAGTTGAGATGTTCAAGGTCAAATTTCACTATATAAAATCTATGGTCCAATTACTGGTTGTAATCTGCTTATATGCTGCATGTCAATCAGGTTTCTAATTGCTGTCAATTTACATTAATCTCAACAATTTTTATTTTAGATATATATAAAATATTAGCTATATTATTATGTTCCAATAAAAGTAATTTAATTTATTATGTGCTATTTCCATAAACTATTGTATACCGGTATCCAAACCTCAGTTCTGGCCTGTTAGTATTACTATATAAAGTATTTAAACAGGTCAACTTACATAATGGATATAAATTCAAATTAGATTTTTTGGTGAAAATCTTGAGATTGACTTATATACCAGCATTTACAGCACTAACCTAAACCTATAAAATGAGAGTAAAATCTGTCTAAAATGGATCTTCTACAAAATGGAAACCTGCCTAACAGAATAACATCTCAAAACCATGATTTTCTATGTAAAATACTATTATAAACTAGAAACTTGACTAAACAGAAACAGACTTTTTAGGTACCAATTGAAAAAGTTTTTGAGTAACAGTAACTAAATTCAAAATCATAATTAAAATGTATTTTATGCACATTTTTGCCTCAGTGCACCATTTATATGTTTGATGCTTTGAAGATATAACATTTACAGGGAATGAAGTAGTGCCATTTAACCATGAATTTAACCATTGAATTTAATTATTTTTCAACTTTTCTTTTTCTATGTCAATAAATGTAACAGTCCAGAAAATTCTGACCAGCATAATTGCATTCCATTTTAAACAGGTTTTACTATATTAAATCACCTCTTTAGAAGAGTTTAATTTTTAAATACAGTAATACCTCGACTTACGCAAACCCGGAGTTACGTGATTTTAAAATCTCAAAGATTCGTCTTTTGTTTGAGCGCCACACAACTCTTGATTACTCACTCCCCCATACTATTGTTCAGCTTACATGTTTGAACGTGTTGCGTGGAATCGACACATAGCTACAATTTATTTTGTGTTATTTATTTCTGTGTTTGTTATATCTACAGAGACTTGCAAGACTATGTGGCGATTTCTTGTAACTGTGAACGAATCAAAAGACAAGATAAGATTAACGAGAACATTTATTAGCTTACATACATCTGACTTGGATTTTACACAAATTACGAAATTATACCCCGACTTACGCAAATTTGACTTAAGCGGTTATTGCTCGGTCCCATCTATCGCGTAAGTTCAGGGTATTACTGTATTCTTTTCCAAATTTCTATTCATGTAACTACCATAATTCATAATTACTGTACGTATGTACGTATGTATATATGTAAGGTGGAGCAGAAAGGATGGACATTTTAAAAATAATCATATCTGTAATTGTTACTATACAAGATATTTGTTGGAAGATGTAAGTTCGTATTGAAATAGCATTTTTCAGAATCAAGTGTGGTAAACATCTCCTCCAATGCAGTGTCTGTTATCAGTGATGCATTTCTGGAGATGATTTTGACAACTTCCATACAAATAGCTTCCTTCAGTTCTTGCAAAGAATGAGCTTATGCTCATATACACGTGCCTTGAGGTGTCTCCACAAGAAATAATCGCACATGGATAAGTTAGGTGAACAAGGAACCAATGAATGTCACAGAACCTGGAAATGAGGCAACCAGGGAAGAGATGATGAATAACGTCAATTGATGCACTAGCTGTGTGAGCAGACTGTTGAAACCACACAAATCTGGTGGGAATACATTTCCATCATATGCAAAAATGTGGAAACGTATTCCCATCAGATGTGTATGATTGAGCGATCCCCTTTCTTGTAACCTCAAAATCCAAATTCACAATGATGTGGTCAACAGCAGCGCCACCTAATTTGAGCTTAAAAGACAAGAACAAAAGTCCAAAGCAGATTCCAGACTTCAGCAGAGTCAACATGCATCTTTCGTTACCTCAGCATCTGCTGCTTGAGAAACTTTATCATCTTAACCAATCAAGCATACCAGGTGATCTTCGTGAGTTTAGAACCCGTAACAACCTGTGCAGAGGTCGTCTATCAATTAATGCATTGAATAACTTGATAAAGAAATTTGAAGAGACAGGATCCTTAGCAGTTCAGCCTGGTAGAGGGCAAAAACCGTACCTGCACAGACAGTTAGTGATGTTGCGATTGCACTTGTTGAAGGTTCTAACCCCATGTAACTTTTTCCTGTGGGGTTACTTAAAGTCCAAGGTCTATCTTGGTGGTGTCCCCAACTTGATGACCTTGAACGACAACATTTCTCAAACTGTGATGAACATTCCTGCGAACATGTTACGTTCGGCCATAGAGAGCACGGTGTTCAGGATGCAATGTGTTGTCCAGCAGGACGGTGGTCACATTGAAAGAGGGAGAAGATTATTTGCTGATTAATTAAACTTTCATTATTGCACTGAAACCTCTGTCTGATTATTCATTTGTGTGTTTGTTAATTGCAACTAGATTTTATGCAAATTCTTAGCTGTTAACAGTGCCAAATCCATCCCTACTGGCAAATTTAGGTACAGGTAGGCCTCCTACAACGCAGTAGATACATTCCCTGAAAATACCGTGTTGTAAGAAATCGCGTTATAGGAGACACCAACTTAACACAAAAACTGGGATTCGGTTCTAAAAAGAGAAAAACTTGGCGTTTGAATGGCGTTTTTTGAATTTTTCAAACCAGCCATTGCTAGCCATGAATTTAACACTGATTTCATCAGCTGACGACTGTCCCATTTGTTTTAAATAATGAAATATTTTTAAGGCTTTGTGTTTAACTGCACTTTTGTTTAATGGCAACCATTTCTTGTTCATATCTTCTACCCATAATATTAGCGCTTGTTCCATTTTTTTTTTTCCATTATATGTGCTCTCGGACAAGAAACATTTTTCGCAAAAATAGATGATCCGGATGCAACTGAATTCCTAATCTTTTCTTCCTATTGCTTAATCGACTGAACAGTTGACTCATTTAAATTAAAATGCCTATCAATATCAGCTATCCGTTCTTGATTTTTAATTTGATCCAAAATTTCTATCTTTGTTTGAAGAGATATATTAATAAATTTCCTTTCTAACGACGGTCCTTTCTTTTCATTCGACATTGTTATGGCTAAAATTTTTTCAAGCAGTTTTGTAGACAGTAAAAATAGCAAAAAATAACTTCCCTTAACTATGTTAAAAATATACACCCAATAGAAGTTTATATTGTATTTTGGACCATTTTTGCAGTCCCCACCTATTGAAAGAGTATAAATTATCGAAAATTCTGTGATATATTTGAGTGTTTATGGTAACATGCACATCTGTCTAGATACCGGTCTTCCCCTGAAACTTTCATGGGAATAACACGTCAACGTGGGCAAACAGCCGTTTTCGAGGACATTTAGCTCTGTACACCGAACTGCGGCGTGTATTATGTGATCTGTTGCGATTTTTCTGTTATGTGAAAGATAATTCATTTCTAAATATCGTAAACCGCATTGTATAAAAATTTCCGCATTTTTCCAACCGCGTTGGAGCGAAAACGCGTTGTAAAGGTACCGCGTTGTAGGAGGCCTACCTGTACTACATTTTTTCTTCACAGAATCTCTTTCTCATGTCGTCCTTAGTCACTATCCCAAATTTGGTGACAGTCCAGCTGTTAGATTGCTCTACAGATGTCTCTGAGTACCATCAGTTTAGAAAAAAAACACCCTGTACATACATACATACATATATATATATATGTAAGAGGTGCTTCAAAAAGTTCATGGAAAAAGGATGGCATGAAAAAACTATTTCAGTTATGATATTTATTTCTCAACATATGCTCCATTAAGGTCGATACACTTCTGTAAACGTTGATACCAGCCTTTAAGTTCGTCTGAGTAGAACTGAGGGTCTTGTGATCTGAACCATGTCAGAGCAGCTCTTTTTACATCTTCAACTGATGGAAAATTGGTACCTCTCAGTGACTTATCCATTTGTAGGTTGTTGACTTCTTTGGAGCGTTATCACCATACTCTTGTTTCAGAGCAATAATGATTTGCCTATTCTCCCAACCAAGTTTCACCATGAACTTTATGTTTGTTCTGGTCTCGATTTTGGTGGATTCCATGTTGCTTGAATGGTGCTCGACTTTCAACTGGTGGAGCTGCGTTCTTACCTGCATTTAAGGGTTCATGTTTGAACGTGTCATAACACATTGGTACAAGAATGTTCAAGTGCATTGAAATCAAAATCCTTCGAAACAATTTTTAGTTATGGATATTTTCCACAAACTTTTTGAAGCATCCACATATATGTAAAGTGGTTTCAAAAAGTTCTCAGAACTATTGCCTCTCACATAAAATAATGAGAAAAGGCAAGATAGTGCATTATCAAAATGCAGAAGTGTCCATGTCACACCATAAATGGTGCAATCAAGCCATTTTCTTTCCAACAATAAGTGTAGTTATGAGTAGTTTGTTTCTGTGGTGTGCATGCAGCATTGTAAGATTTCAAAATGGTATTTATTGAACAGCATACAGATTTTGTTTTTCATCACATTGCTATGTTTGAAATGTTGTTAATAGCAATAGACAGACAACTATCAAAGAAATAGCATCAGAAGTTGGAATATCAGTTGGAAGTTGTCATAATATTCTAATCAATCAAGTTTGTCACCTGGTTCTAAGAATCATATCTTCAGAACAGGAAGAAGTACAAATGATGGTATAATTTCTATGGCTAATGCAGATAAAATTTTTTAAACAACATAGACACAAGAGATAAGACATGGTATTTTTTACATGATCCAGAGAAAATATCAGTCATCTGAATGTAAATCATCATCTCAGTCAAAGAAATGTGTACAAAAGCAAAAAAATGATTATGTTGAAATTATTTTGATTACCAGGGTAGTTATTTATCAGGAATTTAAATTTGGAAGGTTGAACCATTACCAAGGAACTATACTTTGATATTTGCAGTCTAAGGGATGCAATAAAAAGAAAACATCTATAAAAATAAAGAACAAACATGTGGGTTCTCCCTCTTTTCAAACTACAGTTAAATAATAATCAAACATCGACAAAAAACCTTTAAAATGCAGCTTTTTATTAACTAATCAAATGTTTTCGGCCAATAAATGACCTTCCTCAGGAATAAAAATTGAATGATTTCAATTTTTATAAAACGGAATTTGCTGTGGATGATTTTGAACATTTGAATTTTCATAGTTTTCATAATTTTCATAGTGTGCAAGCCCGTAAAAATATAATATGTACATGTTACTTGTACAAACATACACATATATATATATATATATATATATAAAATAAGAATAAATAAAAATAAAATATAAATAATTAAAACATTAACACAACTGTGCCTAATTCCTTAACTGTTCATCCCTTTTTATACTAAAGTATTCAGATTATGCCTGCTCTCCATGCCGCTGAGACTACTTGATTCACTAAAGTTTATTGCTTGTCCTACCTGGTTGGTCTTGTATATTTTCCATGCTTCTGCATATTTAACCACTCAGCAGTGAGCAACGAATATATTCATCAAGAGCGATCATGTGGCAGTGGTGAGCAGGGCTGTGGAGTCGCGTAAAAATCTACCGACTCCAACTCCGACTCGTCCTTACCATCCGACTCCAACCAGGGGCAGACTTGTTACCGAAAGAGACCCGGAAATTCCGATGTCATCACGTGACCTCAGAATAAAAGATTCAATAAATAGAGTTCTAATAAAGATAGAATGTAGAAACTTTATTTCAAAGCTAAAAGACTCCTGTAAGTAATATAATTTTTACTTTTCCGACTGTTATATATAACAGAGGATATATAACAAAGTGTAGTGCACAGTCAAAAAAATGACCCCTCCCAAATTTTTACATTTTTGGACTCAGAACACCTTGAAATTTCAAGTTAATTAAGCAAAAGATTTGAGGTTTTTTTCTATATGTGTCGATGTTAGACTATGTGGGGGGGGCATGATTTTGTTCACCCTGTTTGAAGTCTAATAATTTCTGTGGTCAAAGTGGTCAGAGGAGTCAGATGGTTTAACACAGGAGTTAGTTATTAAGCGTCAAAGTGGTTAATGCCCCTTTACACGCAAGCTACAGTGCCACATTTCGTTTCTTAAACTTTACCCATTCTGAGATATTGTTTAATATCTCAGAACAGAAAATAAAGAAATTAAACAAATTAGATGCCAAAATACACACACACACAATTTTTCCTCTTTTATTGACTTTTTTGAGGAGTTCGGGATATCTTCAAACGTGTAGATTTGCAAAAAAAACATGGAGGGTCAAATTTGACATGATTCCAATGCTTTTCTGTTTTATATACATAACAAGTTGGTAATGAAAAAGGTGTCGGAGTCGGTGGATTTTTTGACGACTCCAACTCCAGCTAAAATGCCAAAACTCCACGGTGACTCCAACTCCACAGCCCTGGTGGTGAGGGACAAATATACTTGTCAAATTCTTTTGAGGGGTATCGTCAAAAACTAATCTAAAACTACCGTGAAAAAAAATTCACACGAAGAATGAATTATACAACAATAAAAAAAAGACTTTCCTTTACTAGACATAACTGTTTACAAAATCTTTTTCTGAAACAGTAATGAGAAATAACACGTGAAAAAATACTCTAAAAATTTTGCATGTTTATTTTCCACTACTAAGGACCATACCTGTCTATTCCACTGTTGAAAGGCTAAGGTGTCTGTCCTGAATCTTTTTTATTATTTTAGCTCTTTCCCAATCCACTTCTACCTCTGTCAGTTCTACTATAACATACATCACTAGTGCAATGACTGACTGTTCTTTCTGTATGTTCCTTTTATGTTCTTTTAACCTTTCTTTTAATAACCTCCCTGTGGCTCCGATGTAGTAAAGCTCTTTTTGTTGCCTTTCGTCTTGTATGGGTATTCTATAAATTCCTGCAATAAGGCTCTGTCTATGTCTTCTTTGTCTTTGGTATATTGTTGGATTCCTTTTAAAAATCATCTTTTTGTTTGTTGCAGCTCCTATTTCTTTGTAAATATTGCTTAGGAGTGTCATGTATTCCATCATGGTATATTCTTGTATTCTTTCCCATTCATTAATTTCATTAACTTCTATTCTAATTTTGTTAATGATGGCCTTTATTGAATTCTGGTTGACTCCGAATTGCCTAGCTAACTCTTTTGACGTGCTCTAATTCTTTGAGTCTGTCTTGTACTTTGCTGCAATGTGTGTACGCTCTCTTTATAAGCTCCCAGAACACTGCTAGCAGCATTCCAGACATTTGAAATCCAATTTGAAAGTTTGAAAATTGGGGATATCCCTCATACAATACGATTTCCAGTTTCACTCTAACATGGTTTTGGAAATCCTCCATACAAAATTTCACAACTTTTAAGTGTAAACTTCATTATTTGATTTTTTTTTTAAATTCAAGTAAGTATGCACGTTGTCTCAAACTTGCCAATAGATTTTAGAATATTGAAATTTTCAAATTATTCTATGCCTTTGGTCAGGTTTACTTTAATGAAAACTGATGGACAAGAAAAAAAAATTGTACTTAGCTTTCCTAACAACTAGGTGTCATTATTATTGCTTTCAAATTTTAACTTTTAACACTAACTGTCTTTTGTTATACATTCATCTTTGTATTTAGTAAAGTTTATTTAAACATATCTAAATATATAAATACTAAAAATAAAGGATATTCTTAGTTTAAAAACAAGTAAAAAAAATACACTCTGACTTCTTCCAACTTCAAGAGACACGACAAGTTAAACAGATAAACAAATGATAAAAAACCTAAACTTTCATTATTAGCAGTATTTTTATTTCGTTTTTTCTACAACTGATATACTCCAAATTCATTTTGCTTCATAAGTAAGCCTCATCAGTGGATACAATGCGAACACTCTGCATATTCTTTTCTTTATATTGTTCTTTATCACTTGGCGAGCTCTGTAGAAGACAAACCACAGAGCTCGCCAAAAAAGTTCTACAACAAGACTACAACCCATTGTGGTCCAAAACAGTATTACTCAAGTGCTGCAGTAGCAGAAGGATTGTATTTATTTGGGAGGTACTTCTCACAATAACTACAGATGCATGCAACGTTCCCACCCTCAACTTGCCTGAGATATGAGTAGCCTTATATCAGAGTTTAAACAACAAAATGTGCCAAATGTCGTACAATTAGCATGGTTGCAATTCAACACATGCACTGCCCATTGCATAGATTTAAGATTTTCAAACATTTTCAAAAGCTTGTTGCACGTTACTAATGATATTACTGGATGTTTGAGTTAAAATTTTAAAAATTTCTGTTCTCCTTAGAACACTCTGCATGTTCTTTTCTTTATATTGTTCTTTTTCGCTTGAGGACGATGAATTTATACTCATTGAAAGTACTTGTAATACAAGAAATATTGTATTAACGCTGAACTCAGTGCTCGTTATCAAGGATTACACAACTTTTGGCGTGAGTTTTTAAATTACTCTATCTGTATACACTATGTAATACATGCCAAAGTTTTAGACTTCAAACAACAATATCTAAATAAATTAAACAAATACGTTTTAATTAGAATAAATGCAAAAAACTAATTGAAAAAAAGGATGATCAAGTGATAAGCCAAAGGGATGATTGAAAATGACAGATGATAAATCGAAATCATATGATACATTGTGTGCCAGATGATTTCTCTCTATGTGCCACTTTGGACATGTATACTATATGTTTTGCTATCCCTGCATTAGTTCTTTGTTTTGTATAGCGTGGATTCACATAACACAGCACTTTTTGAAATATTCTCAGGCAATGCAATTGCTTCAATTTTAATTTTCAGAATTAATAAATCAAAATCTGTTGCTTGTAGTTAAAGATAACTTGCATTAAATATAAAAAAACCACCTTACTACTGGGGTATTTAAATTTCTTTACTAAACATTTTTCAACTCTTATTATGAGCCTTTGTCAGGTAAATTGTGTTCGAATTCAGAAAACATAATATTGAATTTGTAAAGAAATGTTCAAAATGGAATTCTCTAGAATATAGTTAACAAATTTTTTAACATTAAAATCCTAAATTACAATAATAATAATAATAATAAAAAACTATCTCCAAAAAATTAATACAATAATCTAATTAATTAATTAATATTTAAGACTGACAACTGTCCAATATTGTTGTACATATTACAAGGTGTTTTTACTCATTTCAAGTCCTATTTTAATAGAGTATTTCCATGTGCTATTTATTTATCTAATTCCATTTGGGAGAAAATTTTGAATTGAAGTAGTGTGACTTCTGATCCAAACTGGAAGTTTGTATATTGGCAAGCGCCAAATCCGACAGAGGGCGCTGTTTTTGAGCCAAGATGGCTGCTGAAACAGGTAAGGAGCCGACCACGTGTTTGTTCAGTGCCTGAGCCGATTTAGTTTCTATCGGTGACGACTACTACGAAAACCAAATGAAGAACAAATCATTGAATTTATGTCAAATTCTAGACTATATCGGCGACAGGAAACGTTGTCTTGTAGAAGGTGAAGCCGTTTTGGATGCGGACACATCGTATTTTGTGGATTAAACTAACAACAACACCGAAGTTCATGTTGTTGCTTTAATGTTGCAATCTCAGATATTGGCATTTTAATACATCTCAATTACAGGGAGAATGCACGTGCAAAGCGGAGCTGTCGTGTTTTTGTAAACATGTGATAGCATGTTTATTACACGTTAACAGGTGAGAAGTATTTAAATATTTTAAGCAGTATACACAATGTTCCAATATAAAAACAAAGTTTTATTTATCATAACAGTTAAAATTAGTGCCAATCTGAAGGCTGCCCTGCTGAGTCATTCAGCACTTATACAACATAGGCCAGTCAAAAGTTTGTAGCACACATTATGTTTTGTGTGTGTGTGTGTGTGTGTGTGTACGTCACATATATCCAAAACGACTTCACGTTCTACAAGACAACGTTTCCTGTCGCCGATATAGTCTAGAATTTGACATAAATTCAATGATTTGTTCTTCATTTAGTCCTCGCAGTAGTCGTCACCGATAGAAACTAAATCGGTTCAGGCACTGAACAAACACGTGGTCGGCTCCTTACCTGTTTCGGCAACCATCTTGGCTCAAAAACAGCGCCCTCTGTCGGATTTGGCGCTTGCCAATAGATAATAATCTTAGCCTCTTGCCTCTAAGCTTTCCATATCTGGTCTCAACTTTCATCTATCTAATTCCTTTCTTGAGATTAAGGAAGGACAGACAAACAGGCAGACGACAGTCAGAATCCATAGGTCTACAATTTTTTCAACTTGCAGCCCAATAATTTTTCTATAAACGTGATATTTACAGAACATACTTCCCACACTTTATCATCATATAAAAGCAATTGTTCTCACATTTTTTTTTTTTTTATTTAAACAAACTTTAATGTCTGAAAGACTTTATTTTACATAAAGTCTTTCAGACATTAAAGTTAGCAAATTTGATCACATGCAAGGCCATCACAATCTATACAACATGGATCACTTTTCAAATATTAATTAATAGTAGACCAGTATTAATTAGTGGTCACTGACCATCTTCCCTTCCAGGAGGAAAACAATGACTACTTTTGGTCAAATTACTTCAATACCTTTCTGCAACAGTCCCTTCTTTGAGATTGCTAAATGGCCGAGCAGTCAAGGTTCTGAGCCTACTGTTCTGGGGGACCCAAGATTGAATTCAAACAGGTCAAAAAATCCTCAGGAATTTTTCAGGGAGTGGTCCATCTAAATACGTTGGGCCTCATCCCTTACCACCTGGTTGCCCTATTGTGGGCATAGTCAAATCCATAATGGGTTTGTTGAAAGAGGCCTTCTTAGTGNATAAGCTATCATCATTCCTGCCATACATTGTATGGCAGGAATGATGATAGCTTATGATGATTCCTACCATAATGTATTGGTGATTGATAATACCTTGTGATAGCTTATGATGATTCCTGCCATAATGTATTGGTGATGATAACATTATGATGATTCCTGCCTCGAAATAAGCTATCATCATTCCTGCCATACAATGTATGGCAGGAATGATGATAGCTTATTTCGGTTTTGTCTTTTCGCCCTATCATCATTCCTGCCATACAATGTATGGCAGGAATGATGATAGCTTATTTCGTTTTTGTCTTTTCGCCCTAAGGGCACTAAGATTTTTAGGTTCATTATGGGTTCGGCCAGGCTCACAATGGGACGGCCGGGTGATGAGAAACGAGATCCGACATATAAACGCAGATCGCCCATAAAAATTCCTCGGGTTCTCTGCTCAGATTCAATTCTGGATCTCCCAGAGAGGCAGACTGACGCCTTTTATCGTCTCGGCTACAAGAATAGTTAGTTAAAGAACTATTTTCTATGTTATCCGAACGTGTACCGAGATCTTAACGATAGCCCACTTAATGCATCTCTGGAGTGACTTTAGAATAATTGTGGATAGAGATTTAACGTTTGTTTACGTTTATCAGCTCAATCTAAAACATGATTTCATCTTTTGAAAAGCTTAGCAGGGGGAAAATAGGGATCGGTTAGTAAAAAAACGGAATTAAGGGTGACACATGATTCTTGCGGTAAAAACTGAAAACATTTCTAATAAAATAGAAAATAATTCATAACTAAGTGTAAGAGGAGTTTCATCTAATAATCCAACAACAAATAATCCAATTCATTTCATTTAGACGCAATACGTTTATATTAATTTTTTGAACTCAAGATGATTTTCATAATTTTTAATTATATGATTAGGTAAGAGGGTTAATGTGATGATAGAGTAAATATTAATTCAGAATCGTATTTCCTAAGTAATTATTTTCATCATAGATACAGGAGTGTTCATTGTCGAAAAATTAAAGTACATTGGCGTTATCATACTGTAAAAATCTATTTATTTTAATCAGTTTATAACTCGTCTATAGTGATAAAACTCATTAAAAACATTACTTGGGGTAAAAAAAGAAGACTAATGAAAATTCTAGTTTTGTTGATCTGATATTAAAAAGCACAAACTTGAAGATTAATTAATAATAGTTATAATTATTATTAACTTACATGCTTTGGGATACATTAATTCTGATAACATTAAACGACGAATAACAATATTTGTGATTATAATCAGCGGAGCGTACTGTAATTCTGTACATTCTTACGACACTTTAACGTCTTTCTTACTTTTTTGTAATGAAAATCCATCAATATGACGTTAAATTGACGTAAAAATTACAAAGTCTGATAAACATTTCCATTATTATAGCATAAAACATCAAAATTTAACCTATTAAATTATATAAATCACTTTTTCGATTTTTTAAAACAATCGATTAAAGATTAGCAAAATATTATAAATAATTAAAAACGTTTTAGTATGTTTTCAGCTTCGATAAAAGTTTATCACGTTGCTATCTAAGCTTATCTTGTTACTAAAATAACTCCAAAGTTAAAATTTCAAGTGGTTATGTTTTACACAAAATCAAAATTTAATTATTATATTAAATTTAATTTCAATTATAAGTAACATATTAATTAAAGTCCGAAACAAAAACACGAACCGCCATGATATCAACACAATGTCTACTCACTCAGATCCACATGTTATCGTATACATCTGTATTTTCCCGTTGTCAAACCGTCGCTTATCATTTTAGTTCTCAACATGTGGCTTATCAACAGTCACTATGTAAACGAGGTCAATATTTCTATAATGCTTTTAAGGCTCCTGTTTAACTCACTTATCTCTTATATTTCAAAACACGAGAAATCAAGGTCATCACCCGTATACTTTCATCAATTTTATAAGGAAGGAGTGGATCGCGAAAACTATTGATACATTATACTGTACGTGATGGAGAGGGAGGAGGTCGGGGAATTTTCTGTTGCTTTTTTTTTAGTAGTATAGTGGCATATAAATTTGTTCTTATAACCCTACTTACTATTCACGTGAATAAATCATTATTTGTAAAACCTTTTAAAGTCTTTCTTCAATTTCAGAGGTTCATTAACTATCGTATACGTAATTAAAAGGGAGGAGTTTGACCAGTAGCGTAGTGAGGGGGATGCAAGGGGGTGTATCATGCACTGGGTGCCACTCGCAGAGGGGCGCCCAAATGGTCTCCAGACAAACTATATGTGTTTCTGGAGGGGGCGCCAATAAAGTGTCGTGTCCCGGGCGCCAGTTATGTTCGTTACGCCACTGGGTTTGGCGAAAATACTGTACATCATTGTACACAACATGAAATGAGCTTGTGGCCGCCAGCGCCAGAGATCACGAACTCTGTCTGGCAACACTTGCCAACAAGAGTGGCTGGCAACGTCAAAAAAAGAAAAGGCGCGAAAGTTCGTTGGATTTTGTCCGGGTGTTGCCCGAGGATGTCTGTGACAGTTCTAACCTTTTCTAATAAAGTTCTTTTTTGTTACTGTTCGTGTTTGCCTGCTTAATGTTAGATCTAAACATCAGTAGGATTGAATGACAAAGTGGTGACCCGAACGTGATCCGATTAATGAACTACCTGGACTTTCGACTGAATTGGATAGCGAACAACTCTGTGTCTATGATGGAACTTTTTTAACAGGATATGCAGGTATGATCAGTTTCTAAATCGTAAATTCGATAGGAAGACGGTGGGTAAATCTTACCGAAGACTAGGAGTACGTGACTCAGGCTAAGCTTNGCGGGCTATATGGTATTGAGATTTTTTTATTTTAAAGTCGAATTTAGGTGGGGATCCTCGGGAGTTTCCCGAATCAAATAACAAAAACTAAACATTCGCATCACCGAGAATTAGTTTGAAGATTGTCGAAATTCAGAGATTACAATAATAATGTTTACGATAAAATGTACTTTTCGTCATACTGACAACGATAGGAATATTGTCGAGTTTTCTTGTGCATTCTTGACAATGTTAGGGCCCCCTCAATCGCGGGGCCCCGGTGCACAGCATCCGCCGTACCCGATGGCCGGCCCCGATGTACCCGATGTACCGATGGTGGCCCCGATGGCCGGCCCTGAATGTAACTTAATAGAAGATGAACACAGATTTTCTCGAAGTTTAAAGATTAATACAAATAATGTTACGTTTCAAAGGAAAGGGAGAAATGACTTGTGTTCGGCTGCGTTGATGGTACGTAAGTTTGTATTAAAGTCTACAGTTAGACTAATTTAATAACAGTAAAATAATATTATGTAACAAGTTGCCTACGCTTATTATTAAATAAACAATCAGCAATCAGTAAGCCTACATTGTTTATTTCATACACATATACAATAAATCGGCTTTTCTAATGCTTATGGCCAGAAAAAAAGAGAAAGAGAAATAAAATCTCAGAAAATCAGCGTTTATTCTAATAAAATTTTTACGCAGACTTTGCTGATTTTATAATAAATAATTATGCAAAACTATAATTTATTTTGCCTGTTTTTAAATCAGAAAGTCAATATTGAAAAGAAAAACCTTAAAATTACATACTTCCTACCCTCAGGAAATGGTTATTTTACTCCCACTTTCTTTGTGATATAATGTAATACAGCCTAAAACTACAGTATATGATAATAAAAATAACAAATTATTATTACACATAATTCTTACATATATAAAGTTATATATTCACAATACTCAATTTCTAATACAGATCGACAATCACTAATCCTGCACAAATTTGGCTAGGATAATTACAAATTTCTCAGATTGCAGCACCAACCTACCACTCACTATTTACTGGTACTAAGGGCTGCCATTAGGCTCACTGTGTGATAATACTTGTATGATAAGACAAAATGTATCCATACCATTTATTTTACCTGTACTTCATTAAAATATTACTTGATTATCATTTAATGTTTCTTTCTTCTTTATTAATGAACTATGGGTTATTTTAAAGGTAGGATGATGTGGTTATCTGTTGGGTTAAATGTATTCAATCATAAGCATGTATTCAATCATAATCATGTATTCAATCATATTCAATCAATCTGTGATCAAAGGAAAGCACTAATTTACCATCATTGGAACCTGTAGAAAAGGTTTTCAAACATGATCTGTATTGATAATTTTCTTATTGTTTTGTAATGAAAAATTTGCAAATGTACCCTTTGTAACCACGACTACCCTTTATCTCCCCACCCCGTCCACTTTAAACAACCAAAATTTAATAGCACGAATCTTTCTAATACATAAACCGTCTTAATATATTTTTCAATCTGAAAAAATAATTTCTAAAAGTTTACTTATATATATTTGAAAACTTTATTTAAAAACATTTTTTCATTGTTAATAAACATTTTATAAAATTAATAAAATATTTATTTTATTTACAATAAGCATAACAATTTTTATACATCAGATGAAAATTATCAAATGTATACATTTCAATAATATCAATTTGCATTCTTTCATAGCATTTCAGCAGTTACTAAATTTTATTAAAAAAACTTCTAAATGTTTTGATATAAAAAGGAATGTTTGTTACCTTAAATGCTTATATAAATATGTATCATATTGTCATGGAATAATTAGGATTATTTATTTACTATTAAAAGTATTGGTTTATTACATTAATGACATATATGAAAAGTGCATAAGTTTCTTTATAAAAAATTTACTAATTTTATTGATAGCTACAGTTGATAGTCTCCAAATATCAACTTCTAAAACCCAATAATTATCCACTGGTGGAAAACGAAATCCCAACACCAAGAAAGAGTTGTGCTAGATAAACAAAACTTGGTAGGTGTGTTTTCATATCTGAAAGATGATGTCTATTCAAATTTCGCACTAGACGAATGAGAGTGGCATGAGTAGCACCACTATGAACATGCAAATCACGTTTGCTGTAAATACAGGATGTAAACTTGTTGAGTGTTATTTATCATCCGGATTGAACATTGTGAATTAAGGTTTGAGTCAAGAATGCCTTTAATTTAAGGAGATGAAGGCAGTATCAGCAGCTTACTAAGTTTGAACAAGGCCGTGTAATAGGGCTACAAAAAAGTGGTTTTCTTTCCACGCTATTGCAGAAAGACTTGAAAGGGATGTATCCACTGTACACGATTGTTGGCAGCTGTGGTCATGGGAAGGTGCTGTCTCAAGATCTGGGTCTGGCCGCATATGGGCCACTACTGAGAGGAAAGACCACCATATTTGCTGCATGGCTGTGGTGCATTGTACTGCATCTGCAGCAGAAATTAGAGCTTCTGTTGGCACCAGCAAACTGTAACAAATTGATTACTTGAGGGAAGTTCCGAGTCAGACGCCCTGTGGCATTCATTCCACTAACTCCAAATCACTGCCATCTGTGACTTCAGAGGTGTTAAGCAAGAGTTCATTGGAGGGTGGAGTGGCGATCTGTTGTGTTCTCAGATTAGAGTCATTTCTGTCTTGGTGCCAGTGATGGCTGTATGTTGGTTAGAAGGAGGTCAGGTGAGCACTTGAAACCAAGCTATCTGCGCCATAGACACTGGACCTACACCAGGAGTTATGGTGTAAGGAGCAATTTCCTGTAACAGCAGGAGCACTCTCATCGTTATCCCAAGCACCTTGACAGCAAATTTGTACGTCAGACTAGTAATTGAACTGGTTGTACTGCCATTCATGAGCAATAGTCAAGGGGATGTTTTCAAACAGGATTACACTCGTTCCCATGCTGCTGCTATCACCCAACGTGCTCTACAGAGTGTCGACATGTTGCCTTGGCCTGCGAGATCACCAGATCTTTCTCCCATTGATGACATATGGGACATTATCAGACGACAAATTCAGCATTACCCACAACCAGCATTAACTGTTGCTGATTTGCCTGATCAAGTGCAACAGGCATGGAACTTCATCCCATAAAATGACATACAGCACCTGTACGACACAATGCATGCACGTTTTCATGCTTGCATTCAAAATCATGGAGACTACAACAGTTATTAATGTACCACCATTTCACATTTGAAATAGATCTTCTTGCACATACTTTAGCCTGTGACCTTAAAAATTCAATCAAATAAATATGTTACCTAGACAAATGCTTTGCCTGAATTTCATTCCTGTAAATTAATTTTTTCTTGGTGTTGGGATTTCATTTTCTGCCAGTGTATATTAAAGCCAAACAATTGCCAGATTATAAATGTTAAATTTAGCAAGAGAACACCAAACACCTACATTTAGTGCCAAATTACAGAATTTAATTATCAACAGTGGCAGCAATATAGCCAGATATAATCCAACAATCCTTCAGCTTTAATAACAGATAGTGTCCATTTGTAATTTTACAAGTTTTAAATGTTTTTATTTATGCAAATGCAAAAAATTATTATTCAAAATATTATAATAAAAACATAAATAATCAATCTTTTTAATATAATTTTGAAAAATACAATAAAAGAGGTGGTTGAATTATTCAAATGAATTCCTTTTATTGTAGTTTGTAATATTAAAATAAAGAAAAAGTTGCCAAAAAATTAGTTTTAACTACAAGAAGGCAGCAACTGCACTGCTATACCAAAGAAGTCAATGTCCAACTTCTCAAAAAAAGAAGAAAAAATATTGTATTACACATTAGCAGTTTCTCATCATGTACAGTAAAAACCCTATACTGTATCATGTGCTGTAAGTAGTTAATTAAGCTAGTTGTTTACATAGTGTATCTTGATTTTTTCCCATGGTGGATGTTTGAAAACAGTTTCAGTTTTAATCATTTAAAGCAAAAACACTTCAAATATTTAATAATTTTATAAATTAAAGTGATATATTTAAATTCAACTAAAAGTAACTTATTAATTTAAGCATTACATTATTAATTAATAATAAAATTTTTAAAATAACTTAAAGGCTTTCATATTTCTGTGCTTAATGTAGAATATATGAAATGATTACATCATCATTTTGACTTAAACATCTGAGAATTCAAAAATTTAGTTCATAGAAGAAATTTTACAGATTTGAATAATTCATTTGAATGATCATTTAATTATTCAAGACATTCAAAGATTAATCATTTGATCATAAAAATCATTCAAATGAACCTATCACTATTATTTGATGAAAAGAAAAGTTTTGTGTTTATAAGTAATAATTTTTTAAGGCAATTAAGAATTAAAGAATTATATATAGTATTCTTTAATATATTTATAGACGAAAATTTCTAATATTGGCACATTAATATCACAACTTATAATTCACAAATATAACACATAAATTGGCTGTAAAAAAGCTTCAATGTATCAAGAATGTAAATGTATCAAGAAATTTGCCAAAAATTGGTTAAAAATCTGTTGTATAAAACAATTTTCAAACAAAGAATTGTTATAAAAATTTTGTTACAAACAACTTAAAAAGAATTCAAATTCTCAATACTAAAATATTTGCAAAAACTTCAATGTATTGGAATAGGACAAGCTGTTCTTGAGTGGACCCTCAATTATTAGGAAATGCAGATAAATGAGTGAGTATCTTTTCATACTGACTTAACTCAAGAAAGTGATAAAAATTGATTTATATAAGATATCCACCTTGATATGTTATTATAGAAGAGGAAAGTTATTCAATAATATTACTTCTATTACTGAATAACTAAGCTCATAACACCATTAAATAGCCACAATCATTCATTTCCATCTAATTGCAAGAGTATGAGAATAAACAGATGATTTTGTTTCCAGTCTTGAGTTCTATTTAAGTCATTCTGTTATAAACTTTCTGTTATGATATAACTACAATTGTGTGGAATTATTATTTGCTAAATTATCTAAAAAATTAAAATAATTTTCTATCATTTCTTCTGGAGCTTCAAGCTGAACATAATGCCCAATATGATTTGGAAGTACTGTAATAAGTGGCTTTGGTATCATTTTTCTGAAAATTAGTCATTTGAAACATTAAATAATGTAAAATTATAAAAAATGCATATTGTTGAAATAGTTACCTGTAATGTTCTGCAAATGGAGGTGGATTGACGGGATCTGCTGGTCCATATATCATATATACTAAAATAAATAAATTAAATTACTTTGTAATTCCAATATCTAATAACCATAATAAAACAATATATTATCATTAAAATTCAGCAAAAAATACACAAGTAGTTCTTCCTATAAGTTATATAATATTCCTATAGGCTTGAATAAGATTTTAATAAAGAATTTACAAAATCAAAAATTATTTTTACACAGTTAAGTAAAAGTTACTTTGAATAACCTAATTTTTTAATAGTCAAACATATCTAAAAGTTATATTATTTTTGAGTTAGAATTAACTTAGTTTTAATTAACTAAACTATAGACTTTGGCTTAAAAATATGTAGTTCATTTTTCTAACATTGATAGTGCAAAACTAATTAGTTTCTCATTGTTTATTCTGTTATTTATTATTTTTATTCTTGAACTTATGATTGTATAATAATTTTACTAAAAATTTTGTATAGTTTATGCCTTGGCCTGCGAGATCACCAGATCTTTCTCCCATTGACCACATATGGGACATTATCAGACGACAAATTCAGCATAACCCACAACCAGCATTAACTGTTGCTGATTTGCCTGAGCAAGTGCAACAGGCATGGAACTTCATCCCATAAAATGACATACAGCACCTGTACGACACAATGCATGCACGTTTTCATGCTTGCATTCAAAATCATGGAGACTACAACAGTTATTAATGTACCACCATTTCACATTTGAAATAGATCTTCTTGCACATACTTTAGCCTGTGACCTTAAAAATTCAATCAAATAAATATGTTACCTAGACAAATGCTTTGCCTGAATTTCATTCCTGTAAATTAATTTTTTCTTGGTGTTGGGATTTCATTTTCTGCCAGTGTATATTAAAGCCAAACAATTGCCAGATTATAAATGTTAAATTTAGCAAGAGAACACCAAACACCTACATTTAGTGCCAAATTACAGAATTTAATTATCAACAGTGGCAGCAATATAGCCAGATATAATCCAACAATCCTTCAGCTTTAATAACAGATAGTGTCCATTTGTAATTTTACAAGTTTTAAATGTTTTTATTTATGCAAATGCAAAAAATTATTATTCAAAATATTATAATAAAAACATAAATAATCAATCTTNACGCAAAAGCAAAAAATGGTGATCCCTATATGGGCGAACTTGTCTTCAAATATTATAAAATAAAAAGAATCATCGGATGAAAATATTACGAATTATTAACTATAATTAATTTTATTATTATTATTATTTATATTATGTTGCAAATGTCTGCTCAGCTGATACTGGTGCCAAGCAGTGGGTATCACTTTTTTAGGTATAACACTTTTACACTTTTTGGGTAAACATATATATATATACTGTATATATATATTTATTTATTAAGGTTTAATGTTGTTAGATTTTTGTGTAGTGCATAATGTGGTATGACATAGGTCAGTGAAAGAGCACAATACATTAGGCACAATAAATACCCCATTCATCCTCCACAGCTTCCTTATTTCTTGGGTGAGTGGAGTGTACTTGCTGATTTTTTCAGTGTGAGCATTTTTCATGTTATGAGTGTTTGAAATGGAGATGTCTATTATATAAACAACCTTACTGCCTTTGTCAATAAAAGTAATGTCAATAAAAGTATTGTGATGAATTGTTTTATCTGCAATTATGGCTCTGCCATAGTATATTTTGTGTGTTATTATCTAAAACTGACTGTGGAGTACTGTACATTTGTAGTATGATACCTAGGTGTTTAATAATCTGTGCTTGTGTGCAAACTCATGGTTTATTATATTTACTATTTGATTATGCTTATGTAAATAGTCTGTTTGTGCTGAGAGCTTGCAATCAAAGGTTATATGTTGTATTGTTTCTGGCAGAATGTGGCATTTTCTGCAAGAGTCATTTGTAAGTGAGATAGTCTTCAGAAAGTATTTTCTGTAGTTGAAGTATTTATGATCTAATCTTGAATGACAACCATAAACCTGTCTCTCAAAACAGGTAACCCATAATCAGCCAGTAGTTTGATGCAGTTTATTTAACATACTCCTGAACTAGGTCTAAGAAGTGCCTTTTGGGGCCGTAAGTGCTTAGTAGTGTATATGTTATTTATGTGTTGAGCTATGTCCAGGTACTCAGAGTGTAAGTTTAAAGGTGTATTGTTAATGTCTGCCAGAGTTGTAGCTTTATGTAGTCTTGATGTTTTTTGGTTTTGTGAAAAAACTCCCACAGTACGAGAATTTGTTTTTAATGTAGGTTAACCATATTAGTTAGGACAAGACCACCTTCTTTACAAGCAAGAGTTAGTCTTTCTATGGATGATTTTAGGTGTTATTGTTTTTGTTTTAGTAAGAGTTCTTGTTTTCCTTTGGAGTTGATCAAGGTTTGTACATGCCCAGTATATAACTCCAATAGAATAAGTGAGTACAAGGACAGCAAATGTATTAATTGCTTTAATAGCATGTTTTGAATTTATCTTCATGTGTACTTCATTTAATCTGTTCTGGTTCGTGTTAATCTTTGTTTTATCTGTGCATTGTTCTGTAAATTTGCCCTGTTGGAATCTTGAATATTTGTAAAACTCACTCTCTTCCATAGACTTCTATGAATACTCAGAAGTAGAGATATTTCTCCACTTGTAAGTACAAAGTCTTCTTTCTTCAGAACTACTTTTTCAATGTGGTTTTGTATTTGTATAGAACAAACTCAATTTGTATATCATTTGAGTATGCGTGTGTATATGTAATAGATGATGAAGCTGATTCTGTATGGATGCCTAAAGTTTGATATCATCCATGTACAGTATGAGATGCAACAGTGTGAAGAGTTGTTTTGTTGTGTCTGATATTGTAACCATATTGTGTTTTGTTCAATGTGTTATAAGAAGGGTTAAGTGCAAGACAGAACCAAAAAAATTCAAGAAATCTCCTTGAAAAATTCCTTGCTTGATTTGTTTTTATATGAGTGTTGTGTAGGTTAAGATGTAATGTTGTTTTCCAATGAAGCATGATAAAACCAAGAAAACTAATGAGTTGGGGATGAATTTTGTAGTTGTGAAGTGTGTGCAGCAGCCAATTGTGAGAGACACTGTCGAATGCTTTTCTGTAATCAATATATGCCATGTGTATGTTTCTGTGTTGCTTATGAACTTACCATAGGATAAAAGAGTCAATGAGTAGTTGTTCTTTGAAACCTTTAATGATTTCCATGGAAGCCATTTTGTTGTTCTGTAAGAATGTCATGTTCATCAATATGATTGTATATTTTGTTTGCAAGAGTAAGAATCTTGTAAAGTGTGGAAGACATGTATTTAGTCTGTACTGTGCAGGGTCTTTGCTGTTGTTTTCTGGTTTCATGAAGGTGATGCCCAACATGAGAAAATTTGGCATGTCTTGTGGATTGTTGATGATATGTGTTAAATCTTTAGCTGGCTCCTGGTACAGGAATGTGAAATTTTTGTATCAGAAATTGTGAATATTGTCTACATCAGCTGTTGCCAGTTGTGCAATGGATGTCTTGTGCATCCACAATGCATATTAGGTGTGTCCTAGTGACTGTGAGATGAGGATATTGTTGTGAAAACAAGTGATGTGATGTAACTGCTGTTATATCTGTTTTGAGTTTTGTGATGGTGTAATAAATACAAATGATAAACGCATTCATTTCTGATGTCCATTTCGTCTATTGGCATGGATTATATGTCTTAGTGGTCTGTAGCAGGATTGCATGAAAAACATCATGGTTAGGCTAGTTTTTCACAAATGGTATGGGCATTGCAGTAGCCATACTAGGACCAGTGCTGCTTTCACCACTGGTGGCCAAAGGAGACTGACTTATGACATATTTTTCAATGTGAGTCTCTGCCTAACTCATGAGCACAGACCTTATTAAACTAGTTGATGTCTGATTACATTTGGATCATGTTATCACTATGGTTTACAGATGTGGGTTCAGTCATTCATGGCTTCATTTCTCTCCACAAACCTCATTGGAATGGGTACCTTACCAGGAGCAGATCCTCCAGTCAGCACAGCTCTAAGGTTCATCAGAATTTCTGAGCTCTCTCACAACAGCAAAGTGGTGACTGGCAAGAGTTATCATCATCATCATCATTGTTATTATTATCTAGATTATTTTTATTCAAATATAATTTTTAACTTTTCTAATATACCTGGTACAGTTGCTTTCTGAATTGCAGAAACCCATCTTTCTTCATTATCATTTCTTTCTTGTATATAATTTAAAATCCTGGAAAATATAAATTAATATTGTATTGTATCAACATAAACAAAGTTCTATTTTTCAAAGTTACAAAACCTACGATCCCCATGCTCTATAGCCTTCTTGGTATTGCATAATAGACCAGAAATTATGTAATTCTTCTGAATGAGGTTGTGTATTTGGTCCAAATAATTCACAAAGTCTAAAAATAATAAAACATTTAACATTTGTAAATATAATATATATATTATGATATTATGTAGTTCTAATTCTATATAAGAATCTAATTTTAAAATTTAAATTATTTGTAATAAATTTCTTTGTTTACATTCTAAAAGAAAGTAAAACCATTAGAAATGTTATAAAGATTCATTTTAAGTGGCTATATGTGTTGGATAATTTTATTTGTATAATGTAATGTATAATGTACAGTAAGACCCCACTTAATGCAGGAGGATGTGTTCCTAAATGACAAAGTGCTAAACAAAACAGCATTAAATGAGATCATTTTAACATAGAGTAAATAGGGAAAGAAAAAAACGTGACCAAAAATAAACAGATTTTACTTTAAGTTATTTTTATATTAATTTGCATAATAATATATGTTAAATAACATAAACATATGCACACAGAAATGTAAAGTTCATTTCTTGTGATAAAAGTCCAGGCTTTTCTGAAATTCATGTTTTTTTTTTTTTTGCAATAAAGTCATGAAGTTTCAATTGTCACTTTTTTCCTTTCCTTAAGCAAATGTCAGTAGCAGAAGATTGCATCCAAAATGCCTTGTTTTGCTTTTGCACTCCTTTCAAACTCTGGATCATTCGCTACAGTTTGATCAATGATTTTGGTTATTGTTACCAAATTTTTACTAAGGAAATCTGTAGAGAAATTTTTTGGTTCTTCATTTTCAGAATCTCTATTTTCCAGTTTTAGTGAATTCCTTCCTTGTTCTGCCAGTTATTGAAGGTCATTGTTAGTAAGGCTATCACCAGAAACCTGCAGTAACTCCTTAATATTCTACTTGTCTACATCTCCTAGTCCTGCTGTATCAATTAGGCTCTTCTTGTTGAGAATTCTTGGATACCTTCAGCCATAACTTTTTCCACACTTCATTCGTACATTTATCAGTTAATTCTTGACAAACGAAGTCGATATTGCCAATGGCATCCATGATGTTATATTTTTTTCAAAATTGCACCAAACAAATATAGATTTAAGGAAAGTACAGCGCTACGATGAATTTCCACCTTTTATGGTTGGTTTGTGTTTAGGAATAATCAATGAAATGACGCAATAATTTGAATCAGTGTAAATTTTGAGTTTTTTTCAGGCTTCGAGCAGACCATGTTATATCGAATCAGTGTTAATTGAGGCAGCATTAAGCAGGGTCTTACTGTACTTAAATAATCTATTGTATTTTAATTTTGATATATCACCTGGATACAAGGAGCATCATGTACAGTATATTGTCATATTACATCTATCCCTTTTTTTTTACTGGATACATTACAAAGAATGTCATGTAAAACAAAAATTACATAAAAAAGTACAGAACATGCATCTTGTAGAAAAATGCTTGATAGGTTCCAGAAGTTGAATGGAGCGAAAAAATAAGCCATTTACCAAAGAAATACAGCTGTCCCTTGATAGTCCACCGTTTTGTAATCCAACATGCTCAGTAGTCCGACGCATCTCCCGTCAAGGTACACATCCCCGTTACGTGTCTGCTTGCACAGAAGCATGTAGCGACTTGAATCTCCCCACCCAATTCTTACATGGTGACACACATTTCATGTGTTTTCCGTGAGCAGTTCTGTTTGAACAATTGGATTAGGGAATATTACATATGTTTGAACAGTTGGAGTAGGCTACTGCTAGCAAAACAATGCCAAATATGTAATCACTTTTAAGTAAAAATAAGTTTACATGGCCAACGATTATTTAATATTAATATATTAAAAATAAATACAACTTTTTACAAAGAAAAAATTCTTTGTTTCAGTCATTTTTTCGTTGTTCACACCATCAGCAGTTCATTAAAAAACACAAATACTCACGGAGACGACCTTCCTTTTTAGGCTACTGCCTCTGTAGTTAAAATGTAAAAAAGGACTATGAGGCAGTAGCCTAAAAAGGAAGGTCGTCTCCGTGAGTATTTGTGTTTTTTAATGAACAGCTGATGGTGTGAATAATGAAAAAATGACTGGAACAAAGAATTTTTTCTTTGTAAAAAGTTGTATTTATTTTTAGTATATTAGTAATCACTTTTGGTAATCCAACACCCCTTTGGTCCCATACCTGTCGGATTATCAAGGGAAAGCTGTACAAGCTTTTTTATTCTAACATCATTTATCATTAACATTGTTTGTAGGTAAATATAGTAAACACAAGGCAGCATAGGAAACATAAAATCAACACAGTATTTTCAGATGTACTGTACTGTACTGTGCATACTGTACTGTGCTTAAAAAAATAAATTAACTCTTAATTTCAACAAAAAGAGTAACTTTTTATTACCAATAACACAATTTTAACAAAACTAAATTTTAAAATTTTCAAAAACTTTTTTCATATAAAAAAATAAAATATTTGTGTAAAAACAGGATTAGTTTTCTTTTGTTGACTGCATTATTTCAAAATCATGTAAAAATAGATTGTGTAAAAAGATATATAATGTAGGTGTACTTTCCTTTTTGCTTTTCTGCAGAATATGTGTATGAGTACAGTATGAGTATGTGAAGAGAGCATGAACCAGGAGATAAAAGTTTAATTTATTTCTAATATGAAGTCAGCATATTGTCTTCACTTTTATTGGAAACTATTACATATGATCCACGGAACCTCACATAATATGAGTAAATGAATGAAACCTCATTATCTAAGATTAATTTAAATGCTAACAACAATAATTAAAATTTCACAAATTAATTTATTTGCATATAAATAAAATTTACATGCAAATAAATTTGCATGTAATGAGCAGGAGGATGTGTTCCTAAATGACAAAGTGCTAAACAAAACAGCATTAAATGAGGTCATTTTAACATAGAGTAAATAGGGAAAGAGGAAAACGTGACCAAAAATAATGAATGAAGTCATTGATCTTCTTCTTCTTCAGGAGAAGATGGTCAATGACTTCAAAAAGAGGACAACTATTGCTTTTGGTCAAATTAACTTCAATCTCCTTCAAGCCCCTTCTTCCTATCAGACCCACTGGTATGGGGGCATTCAAATAAGAGAATTACAAAATATGGGGTTACCAACCTGCTCAAAATATGATTTATGTGGTTTTCAAGAATGCTGGGTTTAAATATTTGATCCATTTTTCACAAAAGTTGATTGATTGCCAGATCACCATTTGATATTCGGCAGTGAATAAAACAGTTTGTTAGTGCTAACATTAGGAAAAACACAATATTGAAAATAAGATATCTTAAATTTTTTAAGATATCTTATTTTCAATTGGTGTCTACTTGACCAATAAATTGTGCCATTTTATACCACCCAAGTATCGCAATTAATGTGACAATGGAAGGTCAAATGGATAACCAAACTCTTTATATGGTTTTCATTTTAATATTTGTTATATCATAGTATTTGATTTATATAACTACAAACATTATCTTATGTAAATGTTTATCACCCCCTGAGTGACTGATCTAACACATTTTAAAAATTCTTTATTCCTCTTCTGTACACACTGTAAAGAATTTTTAAAATGTATAGATTGGTCACTTGGTGTAATAAACATTTATGTAAGATAACATTTGTAGTTATATAAATCAAATACTATGATATAATAAAATATAATAAAAGGGTTAGAAATACAAAACAATCTAATAATCTTAATTTTGTATGTACTTATGTTTTGCCTAGGCAATGCTGGTCTTACCTGCTAGTCTTTTATATGATTACTTATTATTTAAAAATAGCTACTAATTAATAGAAATAATTTAGAAAATTCTTTTATAAATCAGACCTAGAAATACATTGTTTAAAAGATTTGTTAATGACTAATTTGAAAAATCAATGTTCCTTTCTTACAGACTTAATAAAAGATGTTTGAGCTTCAATAATACTCTAGAGCAGTGATTTTCAATCAGTGTGCCACAAGAGGATCCTAGGTGTGCTGCAAAAATTTCTGAAGGTTATTAAATAAACTATTTTGGAAAGAAGCCCAAAGAACAATAAGTATACATGTCAAAATTAAAACCTCTTTAAATTGATTATTTATTAAAACAATGAAAAACTCATATAAATGTATACATAATGTGCTAAAAATGTATATTCATAAACAAAGTTATATAAGCATAACACCAGGTTATTTCATTTTAAATAAAATTATCTTTAAATCAAAAATTTATCTATAACTATACATATTTTATTCAAACTAACTTTTTAACTTAGAAATAGCAGGACGTTGGGCAGGTTTCTAAAGAAAGTTATCATGCCACTTTTAAATGCAAATTAATACTTAATGTTAATTGCTTTTCTGATGTAAATAAAAATTATTAATTTAAATAACTGTTATTGTAACATGCTGCTATTTTAAGGAATAACAAAACTGTTTTATTTAATTCACAATAAATATAGATAAAGAGAATTAGGTTAAGTGACAAGTAATATGACAATAGAATATTTACAAACACAACTTTAAATCATTTTCTGTGAAAATTTAATTATAGGTTCAAGTGTGCTGTGAGATAAAAAAAAAAAGGTTGAAAAACATTGCTCTAGAGACTAAATAAAGTGAAATAAGTAAAAAATAAAAACTATAATTGTAAAATATTTTACAAATTTAGAACTTACCCAGCTCTGACAAATGGAAAACTGATTAGTTTGGCTGTTATTGTTCCTATTATAGGTAACATTAGTACCTAAAATAATGTATTTAATTATTCTTTTAATAACTAATAGCAACAGTATAGACATAATAATTATTGTAAATCATACTTTTTGTGAAAGTCTTGGATAATATTTATCTGGAAATATTCCTACAACAAAAAATTCTTATTATAAATAAAGTTTAATTAAAATTTTTTAATGTGGAACTTTTATCTTTTAACTAAATATTTTACATGACTACAAAATAAATAAAATTTCCAATAAGATTTGTTGTTAATGAAAAAACAACAATCTTATCATGTTACTTAGATTTTATTTTGAATATCTGGAATTTATATATATATATTTTCTTCTAACATAAGATTCTACTACTAAAATAATTCACTTCCTTATATTAAAAAAAATATTTCCAAATATTTTGTTTTAAATGCAAGGAAATGACTATAAAGTATTACCTCCATTAAGAAGACAAACAGAATTAATTTTAAATTCAAGAAGTTGATTTTGATCTCTGGAAATAAAAAACATTTTATTAAAATAAAATAATATATTCTAGTTTAACAAAAATTAAAAAATCTTTTTACAAAATATATAATAAATAATATTTAAAATACNAGGAAAAGTACGTCCTTTATGAAGGCATAGAGCCTTTACTACATGAAAATGAAAATTAATGAATACACTGTGTACAGTAATTTACCTGATAAGACAGACCTCAGAAAAATACTTTATGAGGCATAAAGCTGTCTATAATGAAAATTAATTAACTAAGGGTTTTTTTGCCCTGCCAGGGTGTGGCCGAGTTATCCGGACTGCCGGGTTATCGAGTGCCGAGTTTTAGAGACTCTACTGTATTTACAAAATTAAGATTATTTTATGAAAATTTAAAACATTATTGAAAGTTATTTCTGATTAGCTAAATATTGAACAAAAAACATTTAACCCAGAAAACTTGTATCTAAAGCTGGGGGAAGTAAAATTAAAGATCAAAGATCAAATTAATAATTTGCATCCCTTGATGATAATTAAATAATATATTATGTATTATTACGTAAAAAGTATTTTAATTTCTAATTAAATGCTACAGAATTATTCTTTAGCAGAGAAAGCTGTTTAGTTCTCCCTGCTAAAAAATATTTCCTATTAAAATATAAGAAACATAAACACTTATGTCTGTGAACAGGATGAATCTATTGTCTTATAAAGAAAAAATCTTAACAAATTCCTCTAACTCCAAAACTTTTTTAAAAATATACATTTCTACTATAATACAATTGCAGTCTTGAAAATCATTGAATATCATAATTGTAATTATTTAACTCCTCTGTGAAGTAACAGGTACTAACAGTTATAAAGAATTTTAGTTTCATAATAACAATAACAACATTGCTTTTAGAAATCATTTTACTATATTGAAATATTTTGCTTCAATTTGTAGTTCTATTTTTAAATTTTAAAACTGATTTTATACAAAAAGTCAGAAAAGACAGTGATGAAATAAACTTATAAAAAATTATTATTGGTTAATTCAAATTTTTTATGGATTTGAAAAAACAAAAAAGTTTAATTAAATTTTTGTTAATAAATTCAATAACAAGAAAAAAATTAAATTATTATTATTATTGCTTCTTGAACACAAAAATGGAACTATTCCTAAATTACATAATATATTTATATTTATAATATGCTATTTTTATACTTTTCAACTATGTCTATTAATGTTCCATAGTACTGTTGCATAGCACCCTGGTAATTACATAACACACATTGCCAATCAAGCTCCTTAATTATACTAAAAAATAATACACAGCATGGGGTACCGAATGTTACATTATTTTATTAATTACATATATAATGTATAAAGCAGTAATATGTAAGCAGTGATAGGAGCTATGCAACACCTCAGAAACAAAAATGAATCATTCTGTTACCCGAGGGTACTCTAGTTTTATGTAACATTTTTGTAAACACTGCCACCTCCTTGTAATGCATCATAATGGTTAACTTCATATCCACCAACAAATGCATTATGTAATTTATGGACAACCTTATATTTAAAAATAAATCATTAAAACAGTCCATAATTTGACAGAATTACAATTATACTAAAACTAAAAATCCTGCAATCCATTATCTTGTGAATTACAATAAATATGCCTTTTGAATACAAAATATTCCTCTTCAGATTTTATATTTATGAAATACATTTAATGATACAATTAATTTGGTTTGGCAAAATGGCTAAGTTAGATAAATTAAGACTTCTGTATCTGCTAAGATGTTCATTTATATAATATCCTAGAAAATATTTTGTTGCATATTCATTATTTACAGTTTTAGAATAAAGAATTATCAGAAAAATAATATTTACAGTGGATTGAATAAATGTTATTATGTACAATAAAATGTAATACTTGAAAAATTTTTAGTTGAAAAACATGTACACTTAAAAGGTAACAATATACAAACTAAAAATCATTTAAATCTAAAAATAATAATTCCTGTTGAAAATAAAAAAATCAAAACTAACTAAATTATCGAAACTGTAAGTTTCATTTAATGGAAATGTTTTTAAACCTCACATCAACTATATTCTAAAAACAACAACTTCTAAACAATATTTTTTTTAATATTGAATTGAAAAGTTTGAAAGTATTCCTAAATAAGACTGTCTTCTATACTTTTGTATATTTTGTACTTTATTTTTAAATTTAAATTATTTTAAAAAATCTACTATACTACAGGCAGCTTAATAATGCATACAATCAAATAACTCATATGTAAACTTTATTCCAGAAGCTATTTTTAAAACTAACTTTTACATTGTCTATGGTAATCATACCAACTTCAAAATTTAAGAAAGATTTCTATAATATAATGCAGTTACAAAACATATATAATATATGTTACCGAATAAACTACAGCTTCAAATAAGAATCACAGTCCTACTCCTACAAAATAAATAAATGCCATGGCATTTAATTGAAACATTAAAGCAGACAGTTTTCTCAAGTGAACTTTCACTTGTTTATTTGGCCTTAGCAAATAGTATGACAATATAGTACAGTAGTTTACAGTTTTGAATGCATGTTATTGTTCATTAAAATTATTAGAACCCAATAAATTAATGCTTATTTTGTTTTTTCAATGAAAATGTATCACCAGAATTATCAACTACAGCTTTACTCTATTTCACCTATTATATGAAATGGAGACAAGTTTCAACTAATAATTACTTAGTGTTTTAACATTTCTTCTAGCAATTATTTTCTTAAAAACAAACGTTTTTTGGCCTCTTCATCAGTCCTCTTCAGGTATACAAGAAGAAAAAAGAATCTCATTCAAATTATTTTTTTCTGCTTGTATACCTGCACAGAAGAGGCTGAAAATGTTTGTTGTTTTTTTTGAGAAAATAATTGCTGAAAGAAGTGTTAAAGCACTAGGTAATTATTACATAGTTATCTTATTTCCAGCTTCTATTTGACACGTCTCAAATATTTCATATAGCATATTATACACAAAAAGCTAATGGCCAATAATGTCAAACTGACAAAGTTTTCATTAATTTTTTTTGTATTTATTACAATAATGATCCACTTCAATGCCATCTATATAATTTGAGTCTCTACATTTTTTAGAATTATATATTCTATCATAATATATATTTTATTCAATACCAAAAAATCTACAATAGTCTTTCGAAAAATAATAATGGTTAAAAGAACATTTGAATAAATAGAGCAATAGATACATTTGTATACATGAAGCACTGTCCATGGTTATTGATGATGGACTTACCAGTAAGTCTAATAGCAATCAAACTCAATTGTCAAAATGATATCTTTTACACAAAAAAATTAAATCAAATGATACTCCTAAAAATTTATCTGTTTTGATTTTCCTATTGAAATTTTCTTACAAATCCAATATACAGCAGACCCTCCTATAAAACGGGTTCATATAGTTCAGATTCCTATATGACGGCAAAAAAATTGTGACCGTATTCGTATAAACACGCTTAAAAAACTCGTATAATTCGGTAAAACGTCATTGCCGACTCGTGTCACAACAGGATTGATCAAATCTAGACCAATAGCGGATATTGTACAAACTGTTGAGTTTAAACGAGCAGTGGACCTACTAAAAACCATTTATTATTTAACATCCATAAAAATTATATTTATATTAATGATGTCTCCAAAGTTCAGCGAATTTTTCGCAAAAAAATGATTTATCAGGAAGCATGCAAGCATCATTCGATGCACTACTCCATGACGAAAACAAGCTTATGCAACGGCGTAGTCGAACGGTGCACACTCAGTAAGTAATCCTACAGTTTTTTGTTTATAGCATAGTTTATATCGATTATTCCCAAAAAATTATACGTATTTTGGAAATGTTGAGTCAAATTAGTCTAGAATTGATTAATTTTATGGAAGAAAACCTTTCAAACAGCCATAGTCCATAAACTGCATACGTACCAGGCTGTGATTGGCTCATGTACAGTATTTAAGGACTCGTAGAAAATGAATTTTATAAAAACCGGAACATATCTACCGTGTTATAGGGGGTCGACTGTATATTACATTGTGCATTGTCTATGTAATTATTATTAATGCACATTTTTTTAATTTTAAGGAATAATAACATTATTTTTTGAATATTTTATCAGATCAAATAATAATAAAAGTAAATACTTCAATTCACCTGTATAAGAGTTCTTGAGCAACAGTATCTCCATAATCATGTGCTAGTATATGAACATTCTTGATCTTTTCAAATGATAAAATTTCCTGCACAATGTCTGCTTGTTCAAAAATTGAATAGGAATGAAATCTCTGTAAATTAACAAAATTTAATAAAATATAATTACTCTGTTTTGATTGAAGATGATATATATTAAATAACTTTTTTAAAATTCTTATTTAAAATAGTTTCAAAAAATTTTACATAAATGAATATTAGTCTTAATACAGCTCATACTATAATTTAATGTGTAACTAATAGACATATCAGCAAAAGATCTAAACTACTGGATTATTAATAAGCTATAGTAATGCTATTCATTAAAAAATGAAGCATAAAAAAGGCATAAACTGAGATAGATATGGGCAAATATGTAAACATAATTTTTTTTAAAAATTATCATAATTTACAATTTTTTTTTTTTAATATTTAGGTCTATTTAATTTCAAAATTAAAAATTATCTAAATATATAAAATTACTTGTCCTGACTGACTAAATGATTAATTCATCATCGCCCAGAGCAAACCGCTGAACCTAAAGAGGTGAAATTTGGTACACAGTTAGGGTATGTCATGAAAATGCACACTAAGAAGGGATTTTTCAAAATTCCCCCATGGGGGAAGAGGGAGAGCATTAAGGCTTAACCTGAAGAACAGCTTCTACTGTACTATTTTAGATGCGATTTTTTTGTTTTCAACTACGTTTAGTCTTCATTGAGTACTTAGGTGAATTAAATTGTTAACTTTCAGACATTGTTATAAATATGTTTATATATTTTGATTTCTTAACCAAATGTTCGAACCATTTTAAATTCAAATTTGTTATTGCATATTGATTTGATTATAGAACGATTGTAAAGGTTCCAGAAAATTGATCAAATTGAAAACAGTTTGTTTAGTGTTTAGTTTCTCAATGGTAGGTGTTATATAACAATTACTATGGTTGTTGAAATACTGAATATAAATGGTGTTTGCTTGCAAAATCCACATGGGCAAAGTTGTGGGTAACAGCTAGTTTATTCATATAAAGACTTTAACATCTGTTAGTCATTTATGACAAAAGTGACATATCTTTTATATTTCAGATAGAAAATTATTAAAAAAATAAAAAATATAAAAATATTTGATATTAGATTTTACATTAGAATATCTAGTTTAGATATTACATGAATTTGATGCATGAAATGCATGCAAAAGTTTTCATGTTAAGATTTATAAAATTCAAAAAGAGAAAAATGAAATAAAAAATTGAAAAATATATTTAATGCACCAGTTCATCTAATTGTATTGAAATAATTGTATTAAAATCTGGAATTAAAATACAGAGTTAATAAATAAAAGCTTAAAGCATCACTTTACTAAAAAGCAGAAAGATCATTAACTTCATGATAGAAACCTGCTTACCAATCTAAAAGTTCTGCAAAACTGCTTTTCATAATTTAATTTTTTAAATTAAAGTCATTAAAATTTGTTTTGTAATATTTTTAGTACTGAAGGTATTTTTAATAGGATATCTCCAAAATATAACAAATATGTTCTTTCTGAAAATGTCTTAAATTTAATGAATATTTTTTCATTTACTAAAATTATTTTGTTATATAAAAACTTCACAGAACAAAACAATTCCTTGAAGGTAGGAAACCTCTCAGAGATGTCCATAGACAACCATATACACAATAAAATTTCTTTTACAAGTATTTTAGAATAAGTAAAAGAAAAATAAGTATCAATACTTATTTTTCTTTTACTTATCCTGAATGAAATATGCTCCTAACATAAAAAAGTTAAACTTATAATCTGTAAACTTTTACTACAATATTATTTATATTTACAGACTACAAAATCTGAACTAAAAATTTCTATATAAAACATTATCAAGCTATTACTTATATTTATAAGCAACATTATTTATAAGCTGATTCATTTGTATATATTAGGCTCAAAGATCAAAAATGCTCAATAAGTAAAAGAAATAATTAGAATTATTTCATTATAAAAATAGCCATCACAAATTTTCTTGTCCTGGATGTTTATAAAGAGCCATTACACATTCGTTTTTAAACATTTTTACACTTTTTTAAAATACCAAGACACAAAATTTATATTGGGACTGCTAAAAATGACCACAATGATTCCAGCAATGTCAACATACCACAATGTGTCACATTCATTTCCTGTTTATTCTGTACAGCAAATAGAATTCAGGAGGTATGATTAAATATGTATAATAATTAAGAACATTGACCAAGCTCAATTACTTTTGCAAGTACTGTTAGAACAATACTTAAATTGATATCTTTTGAATAACATTTTCACTTTATATTAATGCACTACTACTCACAATACAGCTCTTGAAATAAGCATGGTTTTCCTCCTTACTTCAAGATATGTCCCATATGAATAAAAACAAACATTACCTTATTCTTGTAAGATTTGAAGGAAATCCTTTCAGCTGTATGAATAAAAATAGAAGCAAAGCCTTACAGTTATGAGCATTAAGCAAATGCTTTTGAATGAAGGTTTCACTTTAGTAATAAGTATTCCATATGAATAAAAGTAAGATTTACTTAGAATTATAAGCATATCCTTCAAAATACAATAGTCAGACATAGATTCAACTGCAAGAAGTGTGGTTTGTTATTGCTTTTATCTAGGTTTATTTTCTGTTAATGTTTAACCATGGCTAAAGTAGTTAAATATTATTATAAACATTCTTCTCCACAAGTCAGTGATTCTGAGGCATTATTTAGGTTTGAAGAAGAAAGTGTTGAATGGTTGGCACATAATTTTTTAGGAGTGACAACTGAATCATGCAGTGGTGCACTAACTTATTTACAAAAGATGAAAATATGTTTAAGATATTTAGCTGATCCTGGATTCCAAAAAGGCATAAGAGAAGAATTTGGTCTAGAGCAGTCAACAGCATCAGGCATTGTGAGCAATGTTGTGGAGAAAATAATAGCTCAAGCTGATTGTTGGATAAAATTTCCTAGTTTGTTACAAAAAATGAAATGGAGATTAGAAATAAAAAAAATAAAATAAATAATTTTTTTTATTTGTTTGTTTACAATTGTTTACTAGATTCATAATATGAATTAATGGTTTCAACATGAATGTTTTCACACACATTTTTTCTTTTAACTTTTGTAATTTCTATAAATTCTGTTTATATCCTGTCTACTTGGACCTTGTTTATTAATAGGACTTATTATACTAGTCTATTTTCCAATTAGCAAATAGAGGAGAACTTAGTCAAAAGTCAAAACAAAATATCATTATTTTCACTTGTTTACGAGATATTTTACACTGCTCCAGTACTAATGACACTTTAAAAGAGTTAAAGTGAGTAGATAATTTTGCAATCAAACACAGGTACAGTAAAAAATTTATTTGCAACATAGCATGCAATCTAGACAAAAACATAAGGGCACAAGCACAAGCACAGGCAAGTAAATGCATAGTATTAGATTATGATAGTAGGGTAAAACCCATATATACATTACTTGTTAAAAATATAAAGAAGCTCATATAGAATAGAAATGAGGACAACAGTATACAAATTACTTACTGGTTTATCACTGTATCCAAATCCCAAGAAATCAAGAACAATTATCCATTTAAATTTTTGCTTCAGAGATGGAATAATCTGTAATAAGAGAAAAAAATGAGAAATATTATTTTCATTTTAATTTATGCAAAATAAAATCTAAATTAATAATTTAAAAATTAACAACTCAAAATTAGAAAATTTGTGTAAATATCACATATAGTTTGTAATATTAGTACTATGTATAAATCCACTTGATAATTTAATTCTGTCTGTTAGCAATTACAAAGTATATCTGATTAAAAAGTGAATTTTTGGAAGTGATGACAATCAGTAAAATTTTCAATTTTTTACAGTCAAACTTAAATGTAGCTCTCTTCTAAATAGTGCCAACAAATATTTGCAAATAGATCTTTTTCATAAATATTAAATATAAAACCACTCAGTATATGTGAATTATTAATTCCATGATTTGGCATTGATAAAAATGCTGTTATCACTAAATCATGTGACCTTCACTCTTTCAAACTTAAATTTGTATGTAGACTTCATTATTATAAATAATTCTGATTGTTTGAGTTGCTTTGATTTAGTACCAGTTTCAGATGCAAACAAAATTGGAACTAAATTGAAGTTTGGCTATATGTTATGTTTTATTTTTGTTCAATAAAATTCACAAATTGCAGCATTTTTATTAATTTTAACAAAAGTGTAATAATTGAATAAAAAGTATAAGCATGCAAGCAATATTGAAGCGTATCTAACTGGAGCTTGATACTCTTTTAGTTACAGAAATCTCTTGTAAAACTAAATAATATTATAATATTGAATCTTGTTTTACAAGAGATTGATGCATGCAGATTCATATTGTAACATCTAATTTTTTTGAAGTCCAGAATTACCTAACATATGGCATTATATAAACAACAAAATGAAATCAAGGGCTGGTCTGTGCCAGACCTGGACTTTTAAACAGACAAAAACACAAACAAATTTGTTCAAATGTAAAAACAAATTAATGCATGAAAAGCTTCAAAAAAAAAAGAGAAAAATAATAGTTTAGTATGTGTCAGAAAAAAAGAATTAAATTTATTATTATTCTATGACTGACTATGTACAATAATTAATAATAATAAATATGAAATAAGTTAGAAAAAAATGAACTGTAAAAGTTATAAAAACTCAATGATTCTTTATCTAATCCAAACCAAAACCAAAACCAAAAACAACAAGTATGTACCAAAAGAAACTTTCCTGATACTTAAAGACAAACTTAACTTAAAATTATCTTAGAAGTATCACTACAAAAATTTGACAATTACAAAAACTGAGCTATTTACAAAATTCACAATAAAGATTCTTACAACTTACTCACCTAACCATCACACCAAAAAGAAAAAGTCATTTTGAAATCTTTGCTTGCCAATCACACTCACTCGGGAATTTCACCTTGTCTACCTTGTCTTGTCAGGATTTTTATAATCCCTGGTGTGATGTAACAAACAGCATATTTATACTAACAATTGATATTTTTTTAGTTCTTCACAATATTTCAAACATTTGTCATAACCAATCTTTTCAAAGGATAAATTAATTCTGATTTTTTGAAATCAGTCACAATTGGGATTAAGAGACCATTCTTTAATTCCTATTAAAAAATCATTCAATCCGAGAAGCCATAGTAGTTTGGTGACATAGGAGGTATGGGTGTCAGTCATGGTATGAGTATTAATTTTTCAAATTTAGAGTTTACTTTTTCAGTTGGGTATAGAGTATTTGTCCTTTAACAAAATAAAATGTCCCCAAAATAAATAACAACAAGAACTAAATAAAAACCTCAAAAATAAATGTAAAATTCGAATTTGACTCCTTACAATATTTTTGTGGATGGTGAATGGTTAGGTTCTAATAAATCTGAATCTTAAGTCAGCAAGCTGTGCTTCTCTAGCTTTTGACATTTCAGACATGAAGAACTAGTGCTACTCATTGGTAAATATACTAGCTTGAATGTAATGTTTCTTTAGTACACATGATAAAGTATAGAGTGATCATAATTAGAGTCTACAAAGAACTCTGAATACCTAAAGAACTTTTGCGCAAATCTCAACCAAATTTGGTATATATAATGTCCAGAATATAAGTTTCAAGATCTCCAGGAAAAAATTTTACTTCAAAATTCAGTCTCTAGTGCAAAAAATGGAACTGATGACCTCTTAATATGCATATTATTGATACATACATTTACCATTGAATTTTGGAAATTAAAAAACAAAGTTTAATCATTTTATTTCAATTACAGATATGAGTACAATTGTAGAATGTGAAATTGATGATTGAATCAAATATATGGCTCTATGTGTCTTGCATCTCTATACTCTAAAAACTACATTCCCTGCACAACACACTTGATGAGGAAACACAACTGATGTCCATGAAACTGTTGGAACATGTTATTAAATTCTGTCTTTAAAGACAGCTAAGTTGAGAATATTGTTTTGATAAATTAGGCTCTTTAGATAGCCTCATAAGTCATAACCAAAAGACACAGGAGTTCAGATCTAATGATTGTGGTGACCATGATTTAAGAAATAATTGGCAAATCCCTCTCTCAAGCAAAAAATGTTGTTGCAGTAACACTTACAAATTTAAGCAAATATGTGGGGTGCACCTTATCGCACACTCTCAAAGTTGTGGTGTTCAGACAAATTTCTCTGCTATAATACTGTAGTGACAGTTTCAAAGTCTATTTCCATATCTAATGTCATTAACAGAATATGTCATTAGCCTAGATGTAAAGTTTTCTTTAAAAGCTGAGGACCAATGATAAAGGATGCTGTGAAATCACATCTTGCTGATATTTTTGCTAAGTGCAATAGAATCTGTTGATAAACATGTGGATTTTTGTCAGACAAAATATGGAAGTTGTGAATGTTTACATCACCACACAAATAAAAATGAGCCTCATCACTTCACAGAAATTGCCAAGCATCATCAACCATCATCCAATTTATGAATATTGTGGCAAATTTTTTCCAGTTATCATTATCACCAGAAACCAACTCTTGACTGTGGGATATCGTGTATGGATAAAAATGGAAGATTTTTGTCAAACTTTTCACAATGTCATGTACCGTACAACCAATCTAATTGTAATGGTATTGCACTTGTAATATTGATAATATCAGAATTTTCCATTCCATTTTCTGTTTCACTGCTACAGTCTTCGATTCACCAGTAATGTCTTTTGTTTTTGAATGTCCAATCAGTTTACAACCTTGTCCAATTTCCAATCTACAGTCTCCAACTAAAATTCCAATCTCCTCAAAATGAAAATCATTTTTCTAAGATTCTCAATAGTCAGAAGATAACTTTGTAAACCTTTTATACAATGAAATTCCTTGTGCTGAGTTGGTATTGCTGTTTCATTGATAGAAAAGTTTAACAAGTAACACATGATAAGACAAAGTAAACACTGTGACTATTCACCTATTGAATAATTGTGAAAAATATTTTATGACTCCTTCTGTACTTGAAATTTGTTAGAAAATATATGTAATATGAACATTAAGGAGACAGTAGTGCCATATTTTGTGATAGTGGCAAAATTTTAAAATAAATTTTTTTCTGAAAATTGAAACTGCATAATCAGGGCAATATATAAATATACCAAATTTGGTTGAGGTTTGTCCAATAATTAAAGAATAGATCCAGAAAACTCTGAACATCTACTCTTTAATTATCATCATCTTATATATTTAAGAATATTTCATTCAAGAATAATTTATATAATTTTATGTTAAATTTTATAAAAATATAAAATTTTGAATGCAAATTCAAAAATTTTATTATAGATTAGATATAATGGACATACAATCACAGCAAAAATTGCAGTCTAAGTGGAGTTAAGGAATTATTTGGTAGTAAAATGGAGACAGAGTTAAGCTATTGTAGCTTAACTCTATCTCCATTTTACTGTCCCATACTCCAAATTTTGTAATTTCATTGATACAATAAACATTTAAATTTAGATACCTCATTTTCCTCATTTGTAGTATCTTCCAAGTCACTATTTCCTGTAAATGAACTAATTCTTTTTATTTCTGCTATACAAAGGATCATGGTCTTTACAGGTGTATCATCTCTTTCCATAATTTTTTTCAGTGCTGATCTATGAATAAAAATTATACTAAATTATACTTAATAATGAGATAAAACACACACACACACAAACAAACAAACAAACAGACAGAATTAAATCCAAGCAGCTTATTTTTATAATGTGTGTATCTTCTGAGATTTATTTGAAGATGCAGGGTTTATTACCTTAAAACAGGAGACAAGTGGGTAAAAATTGAAAGAAATATCTTAATTATTTTGTACATTCTCCAAATTATCAAAACCATTTATTTACTGTATTTATGGATTGCTGCTACATTTGAAAAATTACTGTTTTCATAGCCCAATTCAGCATCTGCCAATTTGGTTATGTTTTTAGGAATAAAAACCTCGACTACCATCTTCTGGTTCAAATTCATTATCTCTTTTGGAAAAACATGATGAATTTGAACTACAGTTTTCCTAATTACTCTTCAGTTGATAAGCTCTTAAATTACAAACTTAATTGCAACTTTCCACACTTAATATTCAACAATATTTATAATTTTATTTCTTGAAGATACATATATTATAAAAATAAGCCACTTGGGGCTTATTTTTGTGTGTGTGTGTGTGTGCGTGTGTTTTATTTATTTATATGAACAAATGAACATTGGAATTAAAAGTGCCATCTGTCTCTAGACCAAAAGTTGGCAAACTTTTTTGACTGTCGATCCTCTATAAGTTTTTGAACTTCACATCAACGCCCATCAAAAAGTTTGTTACAAGCAAAAAAAAGCACTGATTATTTTAATACATTTCTTTTAATTTTGCATTTTTTTCATTTATTGTATATTTGTAATAATAATTTTTTGTAACTGACAATCAGTGAGACGGATAAGCTTGATCCTTAGCTCCCCCTTAGCTTAAGCTTGATAATCAACCCCCCAATAATGTTATATCAACCCCCAGGGGTGGACATTGACCACTTTGGTAACCCCTGTTCTAAACAATCTAAAAAGGTAGAATTTTAATTAAATTCCTTACCTGCACTCTAAATTATATTATCTTAAACAATGCAGTACTTTAACATGTTTCCTCATTGTTAAAAATAAACTCCAGGCTTCTCAACCTGGAATTTATTTTTAACAGTACCTTTATTCCCTGCAGTTTATTTGAAGTCAATAACGTAGAGATTCGAACAATTCATCGAATGTTCGTATTCAAAAGCTTTAACATTCTATCAGACATTCGTTTACACCTCAGGGAAGTTCGAAAACATTAGTTGTGAATTTTTTTCATTTGTTTGAGGTTTTTGTTACACACCAGTCATTGGTTCGTAAGAGTACATTATTGACTATATCCTTGTGTTGTGTGTTGTTGTTTATTTGAAGGCTGGGTTTAAAGGAAATATGATATAGTACATATTCTATGAAATGCTAATGAAAACATAGTAACCCAGTACACAGTACCCAGTACCTTAGATCTTGTTAACTACAAATTTTTTTGAAAAACTATACAGTAATTTAAAATTTCTTGACAATAAAAAAATTATAATTAATTTTTTTTATATCTGGAAATCTGTGATATTGTGCATTATATTATTGTACTGTATTTCTTTGATCAATTATTATAATTTATAATTATTATTAAACCCTAGATTTATGTTTCAACATGTTTTCTTGCTGTATGTAGAAAAGTCAAATTTAGATATTTGACTTTCCACGAAATAGTGATTTCTGAAGCAAATTATGCTAATTTTATATAACACATTTTTCCATATTTTAGTGGTTACAACATATTTTGTCAAATTTCTCTATGTTTCTTGCTTTTCTGACATGTCAACAGCATTTGGGCAACTGATTGGCAGTTACTGTTGGAGTGAGAAATCTATATAAGGTTATCAGAGAGCAACAAAACCAATGTCTTGCCAATAAGAAAATCTTTATTCAAAAGGAAAAAATTAAAAGTCATATACAAGAAAGTTCACAATGCTATTAAACAGAATCCACAACATACATAAGGATTAATAAGGAAAGAATTAATTGTTTTATAAGTGCAACAAGATACTGCTTATCTAGAAAGTAGTCTGTATGAAAAACTGACTGCACTATATATATCTAAGATAGCAAACATATTTCTTTATGATGAACAGCTATAATTCCAACAGTTATTAACTGTAGTAGATTTTAAAATTTTAATTACCACTTAAAGTTTGAGCTTTAAGTTCAAGAATTCCTTCATATTTGAATTTTTAGCAGTTTGACATCTTGTGCAGCCATTTATTCAGATATGAGTTTATTTAAAATTTTTTATATTTAATATATTTAAATATAGTATCTGCCATATTTCCTACATAATACAGACAATTTTATCTGGTGCCCTACTGATTCAAATATAATTCCAAAAGATTCTTTCCATGTCAGTTGTAATTGTGGACAAGAAAATTACCAAAAAAACTTTTAATACAAATAAAAAACTTTTCTGCCAGCTATGCCAAATAAGTAAGTATATTGAGTACCATTTATCTATCAATTTAGCTATCAACATATGCTTAAAATTAAAAAATAATTCATTGCTATAAACCAATAATCTATGATGATTTGAAAATGAATGTGTGGTTGATCATGTAACATAAGGGTATGAGTGGACCACTGTGTCTGGATAGCCTTCTTTCCTTTAATTCTTTGTTCTGGATTACAATCTTTTTCAGATTGCGAGGTCCCAGACAGGTCCAAACTGTCACGAAATTCATGAATAATAGTTAATTTAGAGAAAAATTTAATTGTTTAGAAAAACAAGAAAAAAGTTTGTAATCTGACACCTTTGTTTATATCAAACTGCAATGCAGAAACTGTAAATCATAGGCAGAATGTCATCCTATGATCAGTGAGAGATTGAATTCAGCTTTGATTTTGACTTTTCTCACGTTCTAGGTAGGAGTCCCATTACACTTAGTAATGAGGAACCAGTCACTCGGAAAGCATGATCGAGGGAGAATGACCGATCAAAAGGAATGAAGGAAAGAACGGAAACTGATATAATCCCCAACAATCAAGGACACCTTGCACTCTGTAAGTATTGCACTTAGTTAGTTAACATTCCAATTAACCAAGACACAACGTGTCAATGCACAAAAAAACAGTCTCTCGTCTATTGTAACCCATGCCACTATGGACTCAGACTGTGTCACCAACACCAACTGACAGAGCCTCTCCACCTGCCTTACGAACTTGTCAGTGCCACTGCCCCAGGCTACCTTCAATCGAAAATCAAAGAACAATGTCAACGCCTAGAACATCTAAACCACCAATTGTTTTAGAACAAACTATCTTTGTATTGTGTAAGTTACTCTTATGTTAAAATAAATGGTTTTTGTTAGACTCTTGTCATCTTTGTCTCCTCTGCCACCATCCACATATGAATGGACTATTGACTTAATTGACTTCTCCTAAAAGTCAGCAACTCACACTGGTGTCCAAGAAGTGGGATTTTAAGTCCCCAATCTCCACCAGGTCGGCTGTTTACAAGATTTCTCAAAATTTTTCATATCTAAATATGAGATAATGAAAATGCAAAGATTTATTTATAGAAAAGAGAGCAGTCAAGTGTTTCCTCTTAAGAACCATCTTAAAAATAAATAACAAAATAAACTATTTTTGAGGTTTTAGATGTAATATTGCATGCTTTGAAACATCAGAATGAGAAATGAAATACAGGATATATGGCAACCTTATTCTGAAAATTAAAAAAAACTCCATTTTTTTTCTGAAACATATATATTTTTCCAAAAATAAATTCTAGGATTTTCATAATATATTTACATATTTCAAGGGGTTTTGTAACACTGTTATTCAACTTTAAATATACAGAAGGGAGAATTATTATGTGATTATTACATTTAAACTTAAGAAATTTGGATTAAAAACAGAAATAACACTCTATTTAGTTTTTGAATGGAAATTTATATCCATGAAAACATTTCAATGAACTTTAACTCTATTCTGGCATATGTGAAATAAAAATATAAAATATTTAAATCTAAATCTATTGTTTGTATTATGATATTACAGAAAAGAAAGTTTCTGTAACTAAATCCTCTAGCCCAAGGGTGTCCAACCTTTTTGTTTCTCTGGGCCACATTGGAGAAGTCATGCAGTTTTGGGCCACAAGTATATATAATATATTTGTGACTCAATCCTTAAATATACAAGTATATTTAAGGATTAACATGTCTAGATTATAGTAATAAGTATTAAAAGTTTATCACAGAAAAGAATATTTTTAAAAATTACTTCTACAGACACTTTCAATTTTTACTTAGAAATAGATAAATTCATTTATTATAAAAGAGACAAACAAAAATTTATTTGAAAAACACAAATATTTGTTTTATTTGGGTCTCTAATTAATAAAAAACGACGAAACACCATTTTAAAGTGCATTTTTTTTCAAATAATATATTTGTTGATCAATAAAAATATAAAACAATGGGATCGGTGAAATTTCTAAAAATAAAAGATTATCTTTAGATAAAATAAACGAGTAAATATAAAACACTCTTTCTTAAACCGATTTCGAGTGATTTATATCGGCAGACAAATAATTAACAAAGATACTATACTTCAGCCAACGTTATTTCTTTTATTATTTTCAAATTTCTCAAAGAATTTTCCAAAAGGTTCTCCAAATGCATTTCGCCGTTACAGCCTCATCGGTGGATTATCTAACAACAAGCAACTCATTACTTTTTATACAAATACATTTTTCCCAGCATGCATCAACATTTAGACCGACATTCTGATTTAACAAATTTGCATGTTCAACAATACAAAAGTGCTCTACTACTCGTCTTTTAA